>NC_054383.1:21797500-22050000 GCF_017654675.1 Xenopus laevis
GAAGCAAAACAATCCTATTGGGTTTATTCAATGTGTACATTTGTTTTAAATAGATTTACAGTATCTAGTATCGACGGGAGGAATTCACCGGTGTCCTTTTTTTGGATGCTGGTGCATTTTTGGCGGTGAATGTGCGCCGGTGTCCACGGACACTGGCGTCAAAAACGAGACACCGGCGCCGTTTCATACATTTTTTGCCGTTTCGCGAATTTCACCCATCACTAGTATCTAGTAGAATCAAAGGCAATTGGACATTTGAAGTTTTTCATGAAACATTTTTTTAAGAACAACTCTAAGGGACACATTTACTAAGCTCGAGTGAAGGAATAGAATAAAAAATACTTCGAATTTCGAAGTGTTTTTTTGGCTACTTCGACCATCGAATTGGCTACTTCGACCATCGAATTGGCTACTTCGACCATCGAATTGGCTACTTCGACCTTCGACGACTACGACTTCGAATCGAACGATTCGACAGTCGAAGTACTGTCTCCTACTTCGCCACCTAAAACCTACCGAGCATCCATGTTAGCCTATGGGGAAGGTCCCCATAGGCTTTCCTAGGTTTTTGTGATCGAAAGAAAATCGTTCGATCGATAGATTAAAATCCTTCGAATCGCTCGATTCGAAGGATTTAATCGTTTGATCAAACGATTTTTCCTTCGATCGTACGAACGAAGGAAATGCGGTAAATACTTCGACTTCGATATTCGAAGTCGAAGGATTTTACTTTGACGGTCGAATATCGAGAGTTAATTAACCCTCGATATTCGACCCATAGTAAATGTGCCCCTAGATGTCCAGTTGCCTTTTACATAATTCTACTAGATACTGTAGAACATGACCTGGATAAATGAAAATCTTCATAGACATTTAAGTATTCATATACGGATATAGGATCTGTTAACCAGAATTCTTTCCTTAATTCGGATCTCCATACCCTAAGGGTCAGGGCACATGCTCAGATTCTGGGAGATTAGTCGTCCGGCGACAAATCTCCTCTTCTTTGGGGCGACTAATCTCGACTAAAGCTAAAATGTAAATCGCCAGCAGGACGGCACTCTGAGTGCTTCGTTTTCCTAAGTCGCCAAAGTTGCCTCCATCCTGTGGAAAACAAGAGCAATCAAAATGCTTCTGTACACTTGAGTGTTATGGTACAGAAGTCTATCTGTCAGCCTTTGCATATGAGTAAGTGTCTTACTGGCATGAAATATGTAAGGCTGTAGAAATGATAGTATAAATAAAGACATAGATTTTTACCTTTTCTACTACATTTTTTATGGCCCTTTTGTGCCTATTCAAAGTGCCCATTGCCTAGTTTTTTCTGCATCCCCTGTTCCCCCAGGCCCACCTTCATAGGATCTGCTGATGGGTGGGTTTGTCACTGGCTGTTTATACAAATACTAAAATCTTGTTAATTTGTGATTTTAAGGAATACGGGACATGGAGAATTTTAAATACTCCTACCATCTGGCAGAAAACAGCGGTGGTCAAAACACCCCTGGTCCTCCTAGCACAGCTCCTAATGGTTTAAGAGGGAAAGTACTCTAGCTAACGCACATGAAGCAGTTTAAAGGGATATTGTCATGGGAAAACATGTTTTTTTCAAAACGCATCAGTTAATAGCGCTGCTCAAGCAGAATTCTGCACTGAAACCCATTTTTCAAAAGAGTAAATAGATTTTTTATATTTTATTTTGAAATCTGACATGGGGCTAGACATATTGTCAGTTTCCCAGCTGCTCCCAGTCATGTGACTTGTGCTCTGATAAACTTCCGTCACTCTTTACTGCTGCACTGCAAGGTGGAGTGATATCACCCCCTCCCTTTACCCCCCAGCAGCCTAACAACAGAACAATGGGAAGGTAACCAGATAACAGCTCCCTGACACAAGATAACAGCTCCCTGGTAGATATAAAAACAGCACTCAATAGTAAAAGCCAAGTCCCACTGAGACTGATTCAGTTACATTAAAGGGATACTGTCATCGGAAAACATGTTTTTTTCAAAACTCACCAGTTAATAGAGCTACTCCAGCAGACTTCTGCACTGAAATCCATTTCTCAAAAGAGCAAACAGATTTTTTTATATTCAATTTTGAAATCTGACATGGGGCTAGACATATTGTCAATTTCCCAGCTGCCCCTGGTCATGTGACTTGTGCCTGCACTTTAGGAGAGAAATGCTTTCTGGCAGGCTGCTGTTTTTCCTTCTCAATGTAACTGAAGGAGTCTCAGTGGGACATGGGTTTTTACTATTGAGTGTTGTTCTTAGATCTACCAGGCAGCTGTTATCTTGTGTTAGGGAGCTGCTATCTGGTTACCTTCCCATTGTTCTTTTGTTTGGCTGCTGTGGGGGGGGGGGGAGGGGGTGATATCACTCCAGTACAGCAGTAAAGAGTGATTGAAGTTTATCAGAGCACAAGTCACATGACTTGGGGCAGCTGGGAAATTGACAATATGTCTAGTCCCATGTCAGATTTCAAAATTGAATATAAAAAAATCTGTTTGCTCTTTTGAGAAATAGATTCCAGTGCAGAATTCTGCTGGAGCAGCACTATTAACCGATTCATTTTGGAAAAAAATTTTTTTCCCATGACAGTATCCCTTTAAGTAGGAGAAATAGCAGCCTGCCAGAAAGTAGTTCCATCCTAAAGTGCTTGCACAAGTCACATGACTGGGGCAGCTGGAAACTGACAATATGTCTAGCCCCATGTCAGATTTCAAAATTAAATATAAAAAAATCTGTTGTCTCTTTTGAGAAATGGATTTCAGTGCAGAAGTCTGCTGGAGCAGCACTTTTAACTGATGCATTTTGAAAAAAAACATGTTTTCTCATGACAGTATCCCTTTAAAGATGGACCTTTGAACCAAAAATGCTTCCTTGAGGGCAGTTTCCACTTATTGGTGGTAACATTCAGAGAAGAATGTTTCTCCTCCTCCCCTTCCACTTTTGAGTTCTTTATTATTTTCATGTTGGATTGTGGGAAAGATAAACCAGTGTTGGCAATGTTATTAGAGTCATAACCAGATTGCACTAAATCCTACCCTCAAAATTGACAGGCAAAGCCGATTTAATAAACTTATTAGCATTTCAATAGGGTTGGGAGCAGAGGTACAAGCAGTGATCAATTTCCTTATCAGTCATGCTGAAAGGAGACTTCTATTGAAGAAGATAATTAGGTGCTATTCTAAATGGCCCAGATAACTGCTGTCTCTTATTGTCTTCATATGGCTTGTCTAAGCTCGGACAATCAAAAGTCAAACAGGATGAGGTGAGAGTTACTCATTATAATCCCCTTTGATGGTATTGCCCATTATTCAAGCTCACCGGACCCTGACTCCTACCACCTTCTCTGTCCCACCCAGACTCTCTTCAAGAAGTGACAAGAAGCGCAACTTGATTCAGCCGATACTGTGTAATTTTATCCCAAACCATATACAGGTGTGAGATCTATTATCCAGAAACCCATTATCCAGAAAGCTCAAACTTAGGGGAAGGCCATCTCCTATAGACTCCATTTCATCCAAATAGTCCAAATTTTAAAAATATATTTCCCTTTTCTCTGTAATAATAAAACAGAATCCTGTACTTGATCCCAACTAAGATATAATTAATCCTTATTAGAAGCAAAACTATTCTATTGAGTTTAATTAATGGTAAAATGACTTTTAGGAGACTTAGGGTCAGGGCACCTGAAGACAAACATGTCTTCTGCGTTGTCCCCTATCAATATATTTATGAATATGAGGAGTCTTGGTACAAGGGATGTTTTAACTCCTGGGAGAAATGGCGCCTCAATAGAGGCAGTTGCCGAACACACAACATCAGAATGTATAGAATTCCATGGGGCATTTTCAGGGGCGATCCTGGCCCCTCTGCCGCCTGAGGCAGCAGCAGTTGCTGCTGCCCCCCCCTACCCCAGAAATTCACTCTTAAAGTACCAGGAGCAGCATTTTTGCTGCCCCTGGTACCTAGTGGGGCGCTGCTGCCTGAGGTGACAGCCTCAACTCGCCTCATTGGCGAAGCACCCCTGGGCATTTTCAGGGAGCAATCATCTGCTGCTTCTTGGGCTTTCAGGCATGTGAGCACCGGGCAATACTATGCACTTTGTGCTTTTGTACTAATGGTGCCTATTTGGACAAGCAAAACAAGGCAGAAAAACCCGAAATCTCCAGTTTGCCATTGTCCTTAATCATCACCATCAAACCTCTCATTTCAAAGTTCTAACCTTCCCCATCCCTACGGACCTGTGAAATCCCAGGGGCACTGGCTCCACTTCTATTGGATCACAACAAACGACGTGGTCATGCAATTAAACGGATAAAGCGCTGCTGGGCTGATAAAACCAGTTAGTTGCGTTGCCCAGTGCTCTTATCCCAGTCAGACACATCTCTCCTGTCTGCTCCTCCAACTGCCAGCCAGAGAGACAAAGAGCAAACTGCAATAACAATAAAATGTATCGGCCTTTAGTGTTGTTTGCCATCTAATTGGCCATCAAAGGGAGAGATAATGGGGGGCAATAAGGTCTAATGTGTAAGAAGTGTGAGATGTGGCTAGATTAGGAGCTATTGAGTTGGCTTGCAAATGTACTGGCGGCTCCGTTCTGTCTGCCAGAGATTTCCCCTCATTCCCATGTGAATCCAATGACAAACACAACACAATGGGCGACAGTGTGAATTGCACCACTCCATAGATACTTCATGCTCATGCGCAGGCCAATGCCTATAGAACTTCTACTGACGGGACTACAGCTGTGCAGGCCTGGACTGGGAGTCAAAATAGGCCCTGCCATTCCAAGTACACAGAGGCCCAAACAGCCCCCTATCAGCCCAAAACAGCCTCCTACCAGCCCACTATACTGTATGGTAACTTTCTATGGAACCATAAAGCAGCCCCTCTGGCATTTGCCAGAACCCACAGATTGCCAGTCCGGGCATGGCTGTAGGGTTATGGCACTCAGGGTGCATTCTCTGCCATCTTGTTTAACTGGTTAATATGGCAGCTCCCACTCATACCACTAAATAAATGAGGTTCCCAGGGCTGAATCACATAAATATAGGCTATATACAAAGTCAAGGCTTTTTTTATAAGCAGGGTAGTAGTGCGTATTCATCCATTCCATAGGTAGGGCTATACCCTGGTAAATATTTCTAGTGTGACCCCGATATCTAGTTGCACATCTGCTATCTGGAAACCTGTTATCCAGAAAGTTCTGAAAACTGAATTTCTTTTTCTCTGTAATGATAAAAGAGTAGCTTGTACTTGATCCCAACTAAGATATAATTAATCCGTATTGGAGGCAAAACAACCCTATTGGGTTTAATTAATATTTAAATTAATTTTAATTAGACAGTGTATGGAGGTCCCACGCATTCTGGATTATAGGTCCCATACTTTACAGCCAATTGGCACACAGGGATGAAATACGCTGGTGGAAAAACAGCCGAACAACCTTCTCAACCTACCATTGGCCATTGACACTATTGGGTTCTTTCATCAAAAATCCACATTAAAGCTTGTTCAGGCTGGGAACTACCTGTGTTCTAGCATATGCATAGGGTATGCATTAAAACTAATGGAAGGACACCTTAATATTTGAGCATTTCCCCTTGTATGCCATTAGCCAAAGCCATGAGGCTGCAGAAAAAGGAGGAAGATTTAAGGCGGTATTATATTTCCAAGCATCCAGTCAAAATCTGGTATAGAGTTTTGGGGCATGTGTTCTAACATTGGGGATAAATATCACTGGCAATGTTTTTCCCATAGCAACCAGCCAGCAATTAGATTTGAACAATCACCTACAAGTTACAAAACAAAAGCAAAAATCTGATTGGTTGCTATGAGTCACGTTTTTCTCCAGCGTTAGTATTAATATTATTTGCTGCTTATTATAGTGCTTTCTCTGCAGGCTGCTTTCCCGTTCATTTAAACCTCCGTCTAGTTGCTAGGGCCAATAAACGTATTAACCAAAGAGCACTTTTACTATAATTCATAAATGACAACATTGCAAACTGTGTTTATGTTAAAGTAAAGTTGCCATTTATTTTGGAATAGGAAAAATGGCTTTATGTGGGTTAGTGGGTGAGAAGGAACGTCTTACTGTTGAGTCTTACATGCTCAATAGGTTGCTGTAGGACGAGTATAGGTATGGGATCTCTTATATGGAAACCCAACATCCAGAAAGGAAATTATAGGAAGATCACTTCCCATAGAGTAAATTTCAAGCAAATAATTCAAATTTTTATTCTCTGTAATATTACAACAGTGCTTTGTACTTGGTGGTCACTAAGCAGCAGGGATCCATATTGGCGGCAAAATAATACTATTGGGTTTATTTCATGTTTAAATGGTTTTTATTAGACTTAAAGTATAGTGATTCAAATTTCAGAAAGATCCCTCATTCGAAAAACCCCAGGTCCCAAGAATCCTGGATAACGGATCCTGTACCTGTACAAAATAGTGGCACAACGCCTCATCTCCCTAGTAATATCCAGTGGATTAATGACAGTAATAATATATAATAAGATCTGAAGGTGAGATTGGATCATTTCTATGCACAGTTTTGGTATTTACTGAATAATCTGGTACAGAACTTTGTTTATGGGGGAACAGTCCCAAGTCACCCTCTTTGTGGGACCCCTCAGAAAAGCAGTTAGGCTCAAAAGGGAACAAAAAGAAACTCGCAATGGATTTATCTCACTTCTGCTAAGTGTGTATAGTAAGGCACCCTGGTATCATGTGGAATAGTGTGAATAGCAAGCTCATATGCTGTAATAGGCTGTGATACTATAATGGGCAGCAACTGTGAAAATGGGGCTTGTTATTATAAGGCAAATTAAACGATATCTGCTTTAATGCAATAACTTGTAATTTAGACCATTACATTTGGGCAGGGTCCTTATGTTGGTTATTGGTTGTTTTTAGGGATGCACCGAAGCCAGGATTCGGCCTTTTTTTAGCAGGATTCGGATTCGAATCGCGTGACTTTTTGTCAAAAAACAAGGAAGTAAATTCTTTTTCCCCCTTCCACCCCTAATTTGCACATGCAAATTAGGGTTCGGATTCGGTTCAGTATTCGGCCGAATCTTTCACAAAGGATTCGGGGGTTTGGCTGAATCCAAAATAGTGGATTCGGTGCATCCCTAGTTGTTTTTGTATGTAAATCTGTATGTTTAGAGTATACACCTATTCATTGTATAGCACTGCAGATTAAGTTGGCGTTTTATAATTGTGTTATTATTAATAATAATAGACTAATCAATTTATTAGTAATATAACAGACTAATCAACATCTATTGCTGATTGGTTGCTATGGATTGTTCCACTGTTTATAAATAGTCCTTAGTAGTGTGAAGACTGTAAATAGTAATGCATAATGGCACCAGGTTAAAAGACCAGTAACATAAAAAAAATGTAAAAAAAAATTTGTTTTGTAACGAAAAAAAAAAACACCAAGACAGTTTTAACTTTTAAATCGCAAAGCTTTTATTAAGAAATAACTTCCCGATTCTCTCCTCTTCAGAAACAGCAACAAGCCGACGATCCATTGTGCGGCGTTCGATTTTTCCTCCTTCTATAGGAGATAGCCAGGGAGGTGGAATTGAGAGCCGCACAATGGATCGTCGCCCTGTCGCCGTTTCTGAAGAGGAGCGCATGCAGATGGGGTTGCCACCTGGACGGTAAAAATGATGGTTGATCCCAATGTTATAAATAGGGAAAAAAAAATATATAGGAAGGCCGGAATTTTTTTCCAGAAAAGGTGGCAACCCTACATGCAGATAATCGGTAGGTAATAAAAGCTTTGCGATTTAAAAGTTAAAACTGTCTTGGTGTTTTTTTTGTTACAATGAAACAGTTAAAAAAAACAAAAACAATTGTTATTGGTCCTTTAAGGTGTTGTTGCTGTTGGATATAGACATAAGTGGACTGGCAATATAAAAAGTCACTCTATACTGCAGAGCTGCATGATGGATTAAAGTAATGGAAAAAAAGCCACATTCATGCTCCTAAAAATGCCCAAAGCAGAATGCAGAAACCTGCGCAGCTTAATAACCCCATGTATAAGTAATAATCATTCATGATTCCAAGTAAATATAACTTACATTTATTAGTCATGGTATTTTTCATAGAATATACACGCCACTATTCAATGTGAATAAAATCATGTCAATAACATAACACATGGCCCAATATTAGCCATCCATTCAGTAAACATCTTGTCAATAACAATATTCAGTGCAATTTTGTTTGTCCTGCGGGAGGACAGAAGTCCATGGAAAAGTCCAGCCTTTAGTATAGTCCTTTTATAAATTCTAGATTAATATCTAACAAATGGCCTTTCTTCCTGATAGGTCAGAGGTTGCCCAAGGTGCTGTTGGGGCAGGTAGAGCATCTGAAAAGGTTGAGAGTTGAAGGGAGTCAGAGAGTCCATGGCAGGAGAATGCATGGTATAGGGCATGGTACCAGGCAGGGTTTCCATTAGTGGGTTATAACCTGGGTAGGGATGTTGGACTGCATGCTGGAATACAGGAGTGGGCTGCTGTGCATAGCCGTACACACCAAAGGACTGGGCTGGGTGGTATGAGTCTGGTCTGCCATCTTGGATTTCCCGTTTGTATTTCATCCTGCGGTTCTGGAACCAAGTTTTAATCTATAGAGAAAGAACAAGTAAAGGTAAGTTTTCTGTCAATATCTGTATTCAAAAAAAGTCCATTTACCCCAACTATACCCCAGATATTCCCAATATGTGATTATATATGTATGGCCAGGATCATGCAGTTAAGATACAAATGTCATGTTAGGTAGGCACTAAAGAACAAGGGAAACTAAAATAGCAACTAAAAAGAATTGAAGTCCATAATTAGAGAGGAACGAGGAAGGCAAATTACCTGGACTTCAGAAAGCTGGAGTTTGGCTGCGAGTTTCCGTCTTTCAGACGCCCCAAGGTATCTGTGTTTCTGAAAAGTCTTCTCCAGAGTGGAGATCTGATCACTGGTGAAAGCCGTCCTCAACCTTCGGCCCATCTTGCCCTCTTCATCTGAGGTATCATTGGGACTCAGAGATACGGAGGCATCTCCTTCAGGGGCTGTAGAGTTGGATCGACTCGTTTCACTTTCATAGCCTGAGTCAGTGCTAGTGCTGTAGGCTAGAGGAACAAGAGAGGGGACAAGTGATTAGTCTTGGGAGTGAGACATATGGTACAAACATAGGAGTCAAGGTGTCATAAACTAACAATGCAAACAGGTCTCCTGCTGGGTCCACTATATAGCCAACAGCTGTGGGCTAAGGCGAAACTACAAAACTTAGAATCCACAAAAAATAGAGATTTAGCTGTTTCCCTTTTAAATTAAACCCCAGCAATGCTCGCAAGAAAAATAACCTACAGATGAGGTTGGATAACATAAGACCTATGAATCTCATCATATAATATTGGTTTAAACTTACCGGAATCAACAGGTTGTGCCCCTTTCACAGGTGATGTTGCTGGAGTGCTGGCCGACATGGCCTCCATTCCTCTGGAGTATGAGGTTGTGTCCCTGTGTAGCAATCCATTGTCTCCAGGGGATGATGATGTATTAAAGTCCATTCCATAGAAAGAGGCTTCTTCTTCATGTGAATACAGTGATATTTCACTGTCTGAGGAATATGGAGATACTTGTGCACTCACAGGGCATGGTGAGACTTGGGCACTGTCTGGATCTGGAGATAGTTGGCTGTTCCATGAAGAAGGGGACACATCACTGTTCCAGGAAGGCAGGGATGGCCTGGGGTACGGTGAATATCTCTGATCCACTTTGCTTGGCTGCTCTCTGTGAGATCTGCGGCTGCTTTGAGCAAGCCATTCAACAGAGGAGAAAGCTTTAGTCATCTTGTCTGTATTAGTCCTTGTGTTCTTTAGGTGAAGAGATGTTGGAATGAGGACAGGGAGGAAGAGCCCATGTATTTATACCCTGTATGCAAATGCAGCCACTAGTTGTGTAAACACACATCAAAGGCAGAGATCACTACCACCTAATTGTCATCAATTACCTCAAAGAAAAGAGATTGTGTCCCTTCATTTACACATTCTGCCTCTCACTAAGAGCTGGCTCCACCATGTCTGCCGTTAGTTGGCTCACCCAGTAGTGGTCCAATTTACATTAAATGCACATCCTTTATTATGCTCAGCTGGCTATGGAGATGCCTCTCATTCCTAATCAGTCAACATTTATACAGCAAATTCATATATAATTCCATGTACTTATACAACTAAAGAGAATAACTTGATATAACAGGGACTTTAAATATAAAGATATGAATATAGATACAAGAAATTCCCTTGAGCAAAGCTCAAGTCAC
Organism: Xenopus laevis; assembly: GCF_017654675.1. Lineage (NCBI taxonomy): Eukaryota > Metazoa > Chordata > Amphibia > Anura > Pipidae > Xenopus > Xenopus laevis. The sequence continues at coordinate 21,807,841 of NC_054383.1, forward strand.
TAATATTATGTGATGCCTTTCAGAAAAAGGGGTTCAATTCTTTATAGGTCTTCTGGATGCCAAACACTAGATTGTTAGCTCCATGGGAGAATTGGTGTACTTAAAATAATCATGTTAAAGAAAAGCATATTAAAGTATGACGGAGGAGGGCATTATATTAGTTAAATGAGATAAATGACACTTATTTAAGGGCAATGGCTAATGGAGCTGATATGCACGGCCAAAGCACAGAGAAATGACGCTGGTTGACCATTTTGATTCCTATGGGTCATAAACTTGCTACTATACAATGATAATCTTAATAACCCCTATCTACTCAATTTTAACGACTAAAGGAAATATTAAAGTAAAGCTGTTGTGGGCACTGGGACTTCAACAAGAACTAATGAGCACAGGCTGGGCAACACTGATTTGGAGTCTACAGCTTTGGACTGTATATGTCGATTAAGGAAAAAGTTCTGAAAGGTTTGTTTGCTAATTTTACATACTGTATAGTTAATTGATATTGATTAAACTGTAGACGGATGGCAAGCATACACCTCCTCTCTAGACTACAGACACTTCATGATGGATATACATTGGGCCTTCCAAACACATAACTGGCCAATTAAATGCACGAATGGATCTTGAAAATTGGAAACTATAAACTCATTTTCAGGGAGACAGTATTGGGGAAGACGTGAGAGGCTAGACGCATAGAGTTGTGGTTTTGCTGAGGAACAATGGAAGGCAAAACAGCAGTTGCGTTTGTCTGTCTCCTAAGGGCAATGATATGCGCCACCAAAGTCGTGCATCCCAATGAACTTGGGGTCTCGGCGCCACAGCCCAAGACGTATGGAATGTCAACTTCTATGCATTGCAGAATATGTTTATTTATATTTATGGGGCGTTTCTTAACCTGACGTTTTGCAGAAGCACCCGAAAATGACACTGTGTTTTGTATTCTCTTCAGTGTGCTGAACTGTAGTATCGTTGCAAATAAAAACAGGGCGAAGATAATTGGCCAAAATGTAAAATTAGACTGATTGATGACGTTGGGCAGCCTGATACTGTACAAGAATGTGCTTTCCACGAAAAAGTTGGTATGGCAAAAATAAAGTAATTGATATTAATATTACTACTGCTAATAATAATAATAATGCATTTGCCATGGCATCCCGGCATCCAAAGCCCCCCTGGTCTGGCAATATGTTTGGCCAGATTGTGTTAATAACCAACCAATAGACCAGAGCTAGTCACTTGTGTTCCTGGTTGTCATGGGGGCTTAAGACCCTAGAGCAGTGGTCCCCAATCAGTGGCTCGTGAGCAACATGTTGCTCTCCGACCTCTTGGATGTTGCTCCCCATGGCACCAAAGCATTTTAGATTTTTAATTCCTGGATTGGAGGCAAGTTGCATAAAACCAGGTGTACTGCCAGAAAGAGGCCCTTGTAGGCTGCCAGTCTTCATAGAGGCTACTAAATTGTCAGTTACAACCTTTATTTGGTACCTCCAGGAATATTTCCATGCTTGTGTTGCTCCCCAGCTCCTTTTAGATATGAATGTTGCTCACAGGTAAAAAAGGTTGGGGACCCCTGCCCTAGAGACGACCAATCTCCCCGAACGCCTTCCCTCTGTCTTGCGCCGGCTATAATGAAAAGTCGCCTGCGGCATGGCACACGCGGTGCTTCATATTCCGAAGTCAGCCGAAGTGGCAACTTCAGAATACGAAGCGCCGCGTGTGCCATGCCACAGACGACTTTTCATTATAGCCGGCTCAAGACAGAGGGAAGGCGTTTGGGGAGATTGGTCGCCACAAAGACAAGGCGATTAGTCGCCAGGCAACTAAATCTCCCTGAATAACCCAGTGTGCCCCTACCCTAAGGAGGATGACAATTGCCCCAACACTGACTATCACTGTAACCCCTGTTGACCCTGGTGATGCTTTTCCTGATCAGATGCTTGAACAAAACGCCAGTAGAGCGCCCAACCATCCACCGCTTAGAGACACAGGGCCCTTAAAGCTCTGCGGGAAACCAGTTAACTCATCATACAGGGGCCTTTTGCCTCGGAGCCTGGAGCAAGCTTCTCACCTCACCTCATGGCTCATTCACCCCTGCCTGTGTGGCCCTGGTGTAAAACACAGACCTCATTCACACGTCAGCTGATGGAACAAGAGTCGGTAATAGAAAAAAGCTGTTAGAAACCATTCAGAGTATCACAGACACTTGCCATGAGTCTTTTTGAAGTTTATCTCGAGACTTATTTAAATCCCACCCAAACTACTTCATAATTGCCACATTCATAATGAACTAGAATAGGTATGCTGGGCTGCCCTCCAGTATTTACCCATGTCAACAGCCATGGGGACAATGAGTTAGTAGAGAATGAAAATAAAATACTGACACTGAATTATATTTACTGATCAGACATATAATTGGTGACAGGTGTTTACTCTTCGGCAATTGGAGTCTCCGTGTCACACAGGGTCCTATGCAAATATCCCTTTAATAGACCAATCTTTCCCAGCAGGGAGTCGGAGCCAGAGATTTTACCACTGCAAAGGAAAGGGGCAAACAACTTCCTTTCCTAAACATTTACATCAAAGACATTAGATTAGGAACGTCAAAGAGTTTAGCACCCATAATCCAAAATGCAAATGGAGCGAAAGCTGTCCCTTTGTTGGTGGCTCAGCTCTACAGACAGAGGGGTTTATTCTATAGTAGGGTCCTCATGAAGCTATTGAATCTAATATTCATATGCACTTATCCTTCGCTTGGACTTATCTGATATTGAGCATGGGTCATAACTTATCTACTTATATACATTTATATTTATATGTCACATATACGTCAGGCCGTGGCCAAGAAAAAGCCTTTCATGTGACATCTAAGTGCTACAAGGTACTGTCCTACAATAGTTAAGAAAATCCCCGTACCCAGCCTTCTCTTTTACCTGGGTGCAAGGAGCAGGGAGCGGAGAGTGGTTGATGGTGGAGGGTTTGCAGAGGAGCCAGTCCCCTCCAAATATTTTCTTGGGGGGGCTGGTGCCTTATTGTTAAACCACTGACACAAATGTTGTGCATATTGATGCTACTAAAGGTACATGCATACAAACACTCTCATTGTACTTCTGTATACTTGCTCTAAGCACCAATGTGCCTGCTCCATCAAATCTATCTCTCTCTCTCTCTCTCTCTCTCTCTCTCTCTCTCTCTCTCTCTCTCTCTCTCTCCTTCCATTAAGCCACATGCCCTGGCACGCCCACATTGACATAAAATTGACATTAATTTTTTTGCATTAGCACAATAACATTGCAATTCACTATGATGCATTGTGACTGTTGGCTGTTTCCACTCACAGTTTGTGGTTTGCACTACTTAAATAAATGAGGAGTTGTAACCACCATGTTCCAATGGTCAAAATCCAAGGACCACATAGGATGGCTTCCCCTTCCCCCTCCAGAGCGGGGCCAGGCCGGGCAGTGCACACCAAGAAACCTGTCCGGCCGCATAGCCCCCTCCGCCGCACGGGCTGACCACCGGCGTCACCCCTCACCTCGCATAGGTGAGCACATGCACGCAAACAAGAGCAACAAGCCGGACTCTGAAGACCAAACTGGGGTAGGCAGCAGTGAAAGATACGTGCCTGGCGCCCCCCCAAGCTTTGCGCCCTTGGCACATGCCTACTCTGCCAACCCCTAGTTTCAGCCCTGACCCCATCAATCCAAATTGTTTGAAAAAGTACTGTTTGTGTGTGTTGAGGCATGAATGGTGGGCACAAGGCTACTCAAAGAGCTTTCTGTTACTGTCAGGAGGCTGAGTGCACTGTTTTTCCATCACTGCTACTTGTAGTTCACAAGGGTGACCACACAACAGGTCATCCATATCTCTCTGTCACTTTAGATGTCTTTTGTACTTGGATCATTTAGCCATGGCTCCTTCACTAATGGTTTGATAATTTGTTACTTTGAGAGACAAAAGAACTTGCTAAATGACACTCCACTCTCCAGACGTCTTTCCCTGAAAGACAACTGGTGGTTCCAATTCCAAGATAATCTGCTGTAGTTACTCCGTTATTTAACATCTCAACAGGATCCTGATGAGATGTGAATCTGTCCTTCTGATCTCTACTTAGTATTCAATTATGAAAAAGCTTTGAAGGAGCCGGGCCTGCTTGGAGAAGCCTCTTGATGTTTACTCCATATGAGAACTTCTTACTGTCATCCCAATGACCCTTTCCCGGAACCTGAACTCTCCACATAATGTCCTCCAAACTGGAATTACGCAGAGAGGACCTGGTAGTTAGGAGCAACATTTTTTGCTTGTTTTGCAATGAAAATTACGCCTATAGACTCCAAAGGAAAATAGTAGCGCGTCAGGAAAAATGTTGTCATCCATAGACTTCAATGCATTTAAATTTTCGCCATTTTGCGAATTTTCTGTGAAATGGGTCAGATTTACTTGCTTGGACCTAGGACAGTATATGTAGCCTCTGATGGATATTTGCAAGATATTTAGGGTCTGTCCAGTTCTAATATCCTTAAAGGGCCAAGTCACATACATTGGAGTTTCTGCAGTGGGTTAGCTTTTTGGATTGTCAATAATGAGTTCTCATTTAAAGGAGAACCAAACCCTTATTAATAAAAACCCCTACCCCCCTACCCTACATAGAGCCCCCTGCTCCTTCCCCCCCAGTCTAGGTGTAATCCTCAGTAAATGCCCCTAAGTCTTTACTTACCTATCATTGTAGATTCAGGGCATCAGAGTTCACCGGCGCCTTCTTATTCTCTTCAGTAATCTTTGGGTCTTCTGGCGCTGCAGCAGTTTCTGTGGCTTTCGGCGCATGCGCAGTTGTTTGGGACCAGAAGATTACACCAACTGCGCATGCGCGGATACGCCTCTCTCTTCCCAAAGATTACCGAAAAGAAGAAGATGGCGCCCGTGAACTCTGATGCCCTGAATCTGCACCGAGGGGTAAGTAAAGAGTTAGGGGCATTTACCTGGGTAGCAGCTAGGCTGGGGGGGGGAGGAGAGAGGGGGGTCTATGTAGGGTAAGGGGTAGAGGATTTTAATAAAAAGGGTTTGGTTCTCAATTAAATACATTGGATGTGACCCAGGGAAGGCATTTTAACTGCAGTCACTAGTAGAAGTGATTAATAGGGTGCTCATGGTATCCCCCTAGTAATATAGAGAAGGTGGTGCACAATGAATAAAGAGCAGAATTGGACAAAGGAAAGCCAACTGGTTATTAGAATTAATAGCAGCTTTAGAAGATTCTGATTGGATCCCCTATGACGTCATTGTTTTGTTTAGGCCATGTCATTCTAACGGTAAAGGCACACAGGGTGATCGTCAGCATTCTCCTGCCCAGGAGAGTTCCACTGCGTCAGGCTGGAGGGGGACTGCTCACGACCCCTCTTTTGACTATAAAGGTAACCACCTGGAGCTTTTTGTCTACTTACAGGTCATGCCTGGGTACCTTCAGAGTAGCAGCGGTGGCAGTTATGGAATCCAACACTGGAGTGGGTGGGGGTAGGGAAGGTGTTGGTTATCACACACAAAAATAGTAGCAGGGAGTTTTCTCAGTAATACTGACATATTCCTGTAAATATCTGGAATGTGTCACTGCCTGATTGTAGATGGTAATATCCTAAGCTTGTTGGGGGGTTTGAAATATACTATATAACCAAACTTATCTGGGCACCTGACAGCATTAATATGAAGTTGGTTCTGTTTACTGCTACAACAGATTTTAACATCTACTCTTCAGGGAAGGCTTTTTTAACTACTAGATGTTGGAACTAGTGATGTGCGGGACGGGCCGAAACCCGCGGAAATCTGCTGCCCCTCTATTTATAGACCCGTGCCAGAGCTGCCCCGCAGTGACGTCACAAAAGGGTCCGGGCGGGCGCAAGTCTATAAATTTCAGCACCTGAAGTGCTAGGTCGTAGGCGGGGAGAGCAAGAGAAGAGCTCTACCCGGACCCGTCTGCGTTCAGGTGCTGAAATTTATAGACTTGCGCCCGCCCGGACCCTTTTGTGACGTCACTGCGGGGCAGCTCTGATGGGATCTATAAACAGAGGGGCAGCAGCGAGCCGAGCCGGGTGTGGATGGGGGGGGGGGCGGGTTAGGCTCGGGTGCGGTTAGAGAAATTCTCAACCCCCACATCACTAGTTGAAACATAGTTGGTATTTGGTTCTATTCAGCCACCAGAGCATTAGTGAGGCTGGACAATGATCAGGCCTGATTTCCAGAGGGTGTTCTAGCTTGGACACTATCTGTAAGGACTTTGTACCAACTGTGTGGGTTTCCTTTGCAATAATTAAAAAGGTGTCCATTAGTGATGAGCACATTTTTTTGGCAGCCATGGATTTGCTGAAATTCCGCCTTTCCCCATCTGCAAAATTTCTTCATGACTCTGTGGCAACAATTTGCCACGACACAAATGTCACAGAGACAAAAAAACTGCCATAAGAAAAAACGGCCATTGACTTTAATGCATTTGAGAAAAATTTGACGCCCATTGACTTCAATGTGTTTTGCAAATTTTTGCCACTTTGCAAATTTTTTCGCAGTTTCACTGATTTTTTCAGCAAAGCAAACGGGAAACACATTCGCTCATCACTAGTGTCCATATAGTGTCTAACAAAGTCTTCTTGTGAAAGTGGCAAAACATGGGCAGATTGACCGACTGACCGATTTCTGGCCAAAAATCAGTTGATTGGGCAGGTTTGGTTCTCACAGTAGATTAAGGTCCACATCTGTACATTGATGTTGTCCTCGAGCAGCAATTATGATCAAATCGGTGGCCAAATCATCAGATCAGCCGAATATTTCCAATCTCAAGGTGGGCACGTTAGTAAAAGATCTTACAATGTATGGGCAGCTTTGAGTGATGGCTCCCCTTCAAAGAACTGGTGGAGACCACCTGAGGGCAAAGATCTGCTGGCGGATTTTCTCATGGCAACAAACTATGCAGGATACTGAAATGCTTCTGTAAAATCTAAAATAAATCTGTATCTAGACTAGAAAAGCAGTTGTTCCAAATGGGTTTATTTGAAGCACAGGTTTGCCTGGACTCATTGACCCTCAGTAAACTTGCAGAGAGCTGAATGCTTTGCCAGTACAGTCTTATCTACAGATTTATTCTTTCCTTCAAGGTTGTGAGCATCTTGTTATGCAAATACATTTTCTGATGCCAGGAAATTCATCAGAATTATAACAAATAAGATTTTTCACAATTGCTGTTGGTTATGGAGATGTACGAGTGCAGAAACTATTTGCTAGTGACCTTGGGCACGTCCCGGTCTGCAGTGTCGGACTGGGGCACCTGGGGCCCACCAGAGAACCTGATCTGAAGGGCCCCTCCATATACTCACGAAAGCCAACAAGGGGGAAAAAAAAAGAAAATGCATACCACTGTAAACATTTTTATCATCAAGCAAAATCGGTAGCAAGCATACAATTGCCCAAATAAACGTATATTTAATATATACGAGTGTTGGCATAAATGGATTGCATAAATTTATAAACATACAACTAACTATAGATCACCATCCAAGCCCTTCTTAAAGGCATTAACAGAATCAGCACAAAATCACAACATCTTCTGCATTCCCCAACCTCACTGTTCTCAATGTGAAGAACCATATCCACTGCTGCAGGTTAAATTTCTGATAGGTATTTTATAGGGCCTTCTGATAGTATGTGATAGGGACCTTACATTGTAAGCTCACCGAGGCAGGAACTGATGTGAATAAAATAGGGACTTTAGATTGTAAGCTCAATGGGCAGCGACTGATCAAAATGTGATAACACCTGGTATGCAAAGTCCACACAACTGAAGCTTGAAAGGCAGGCCATTTGCAAATAAAGTAGGAAAACTATATTATACACATTTTATAAACACCAGTACTCCATCAGCTTTATGAATTGTATTCTATTTAATCAATTGGTAATTCATTCATTGATTTAAAAATTCATGTTATACTGAATTAAGCAAGTAAAACAATCATTGAGCATTTCATTTATTTTATCATTTTTATTTCATTTATTTTATCATTTTTACTTTAACCATTCCCATCCCAGTCCCAATAAAATAATTCATATATCAGCTTCAACCAGAGATAGATATATGAAGCAACTACTGGCAAAGACTGGAGATTGACAGTGACTACAGGAGATGGTCAGATTAAAAAAAAAAAAAAAGTCCATGTGGATTATGGGGCTAATTAAGGCCAACATAGTTCATAGTCCATGTCCCCCAACCCCCCCCTTCCGCCCCCATTAGATCATTGCTCACCAGTCCAGCACTGAATGTAGTTTATTCTCCTGGACTGGCAGAGGAGACAGGGAGAAGAGGACTGTCCGACTGCTGCTGCAATAGTCATCACCAGCCCAACTTGACAAGAAAAAAGCAAATGATGTAGCCAGGAACCTGGAGCAGTATGGCAGCAGTACCGCTCGCACTCTGATGCACGTCGCAACTCTCTCCTCCCCCACGTGAAGGACGCCGGCTAGTCCGTGATGTCATCATCAGGCGCAATGTCGCATAGGCAGGCACAGCTAATACGTGATGATGCGCATAGCAACCACCATCCAACCGGAGCACAGCGCGCAAAATCAGGGAGCAGCTTTGCCAGTTCGGTACTGGGCAAGGGGCCCAGTAGGAGTAGTAATGGCAGTGCTGTGGGGCCCATTGCTGGGGAGGATTGCGCAAAACCGGAGCGCAGCACTGACAAAAAATACATTATTGTGGTCGTGGGGGCCCACAAGGACTGGGGCCCACCGGGATTTTTCCCGGTATCCCGGTGGGCCAGTCCGACGCTGCCGGTCTGTCTGTGGCCCAGAAAGCACAGGCTAATGACAACCGTGGCAAAGTGTTATGGTTCCCCTCAGAGATAATCAGTTGCGTATGTGCATTATAAGTCCCAGGGGTCCCATCAGTTTCTCTTGAGGGCTCTTTGTAGGGGCATCCCTGTTTTGGACAATCATATGAGGTTTCCAAATGAGCCAAATAAGGCTGATCTGATCCTTGGTCCAGGGGCCAACGATCACATATGTATATATGTATATAGTCAAACAACAGTCGAGAGTGGAGTCCCCAACCTTTTTTACTCATGAGTCACATTCAAATGTAAAGCATCCAAAACATTCCTGGGGTTACCAAATAAGAGCTGTGATTGGCAATTTGGTAGCCCCTATGTGGACTGGCAGCTTAGAGGAGGTTCTGTTTGGCAGTACACCTGGTTTTTATGCAACTAAAGCTGCTACGGTTACTGCTTTCAACGTGCAGGGAGTGGAGTATTAAGAGCAGGGGGGAAAAAAACCTGAACCCTAGAGTTCAGACATTGCCGGTGGGCCAACTTGGGTTATTTCTAGCAGGGAAAACCCTTGCTCATTTATTGCGGATGCAACGTTTCGGCGTAACCCCTTTGTCAAGCACGGGAAGGCCAGGGTGTGCGAGGGTAATCTCTTCTCTATTGCCGGTGGGCCGCCAGTTTCTCTGCTATGCACTAAACCAGTGGTCCCCAACCTGAGGCTTGTGAGCAACATGCTGCTCACCCACATGTATAAGTTATGCCCAGCAGCCTCAAAGCTTTGAATTCCAGGCTTAAGCAACCCAAAGACACGACGATTCTTCTTGCCGAACGGCCGATTTTAGGGAAGTCCGACCAATCCTTCGAAATTATCGTGCGGTTAGTGGGATTCGAACGATCGTACATCTTATGATTTTTCGGGTGTCATCTGTCGGGAAATTGATCGGCCAGGTCAAAAAATCTTTGTCGGTCCCAGTGCAATCTATCTGTGTTTGCAGGGCCAAGCAGGCAGCTCCCCTTTGTTTTCCTGGCAAATTGGTCTTTTTAGTTGATGGTCAATTCGTACGATCGTTCCGAGAAGATCGTGGTCTCACGATGAGGATCTGATCTTTTAAAAATCTCAACATCTATGGCCAGCTTTAGAGGCAAGTTTGGGTTGCATAAAGACCAGTTGTACTGCCAAAGAGAGCCTCCTGCAGGCTGCCAGTCCACATAGGGGCTACCAAATAGCCAAACACAGCCTTTATTTTGCACCACCCTGGAACATTTTTCATGCTTGTGTTGCTCCCGGGTAAAAAAAAGATTGGGGACCCCCCGCACTAAGCTAACATCATTTACTGAGAGGTTATAGCTTCTCTTTGGGTCTAAATTCTACAGTTGTGCAAAGTACATACGGTATATACAAACTCAGTTTAAAGGCAAATAAACACCCAACTTGTTATGGTGGCCATACACAGGGAGATGCCCACATTGAGGTGGGCGATATCGTACTGATCCGATCGTAAAAATTTGAATTTCTAGCTAATTTTTGTGTACTTCGACTAGGGAATAGTCCAAATTCGATTTGAATTTGAAGAAAATTCGAAATTTATCATGTACTGTCTCTTTAAAAATAACTCAAAAACCACAAATAAATAAAAAATGAAAACCAATTGCAAATTGTCTCAGAATATCACTCTCTACATCATACTAAAAGTTATCTCAAAGGTGAACAACCTGGGACTGCCAATGTGAGCAGTATAAAGCTGGCCATAGACGCAAAGATATGATCGTACGAATAGAGGATTCGTACGATTTTCGGCCCGTGTGGAGAGTCCCGACATTTTTCATCCGGCGGAGATCAGTCGTTTGGTCGATCGGACAGGTTATAAGATTTCTGTCGGCTGTGGGTAATATCTCTGCATGTATTGCCGATCGTACGATTTTCAGAGGGAGACTGTCACTAACTTTGGTCGAACATAACTTTCCTACGATTGCTGTCAGGGGCAGAACATTGGCTGATCTGTTCTTTTACTACTTTATTTAATCGGAATGGTTAGTTGCAGGTTGGGAGATGGGAAAGTCCGATTGTACGTTAATTCGTACAATGGGATCTTTGCGTCTATGGCCAGCTTAAGTTTGTCCTCTTTCTATTCTCTGAACTGCTGGTTCTGGCTCTTGAAAAAAAATAGCAGTAGCCAGGTGCTAAACAGACACGTGAAGAAGTATACCAGGCATTCTAGCAACTAGAGGAGAATTACCTTCAGCTGTATTCATTCATGAGTCAGAACCAGCAGTACAGAAAGAGACAAACAACCCATTCAGTTGGCATTACATTTACGAATAAATTATAAAAACAATGCAGTAAACACTGGAAGCCGACACCTTATATCAAACAGTTTTTATTTTGTTTTATGTATACATATGTCAAAAAGAATATATTTATAATATATATATATTCATATATTTTTGTATTTAGCAGGGTTAAGCATTGGGTAGAAGCATTTTTTTTTTATTATGGAAGCATTTAACATCTGTGCAACATCATTATTATAATAAAAACAGAGACAACAAAGTAGCACAACACAGAGACAGTGGCGAGAGGTCTCCAACAGAGATAACGTGACGTAGAGACAGCACAAAAGGTGCCATGTGCAAAGATCTAGAACAGTCTTGTAGAACATTCTACTCTACAGCTCTTGTTGGTCTGCGGCTTACAGTCTGTAATGAGAGATCTTGCTTGGCAGAAGAGTTTCACTCCCAGCAAGAGCCTTAGGCTAGAGATGTAGGTGGTACACAAGGGACAGACAAAGCTCAGCTCTGCTGCAAACAACTAAGGGACAATTACAATTATCTCCGTCGGTAAATAAATCATAAACCAGGAAAGTCCAGTTTGCATGCTCCAGCTATGGACTACAACTCCCAGCATGCTTTGACAACCAAAGGCGGAATAAAGACGCTGGAGTTAAAGGTAAGAACTGACAAAAAACGGGCGGTTTTGGTTCTTTCGCCCCTTTCAATGGTCAAGTTGAGGATGGCTGGAGCCTTGAAGATTGACTTTAGACTTCACGTGAGATACACAGAACATGCATAGTTCCATAGAGAACACAGGACACATATAATGCCCCCCTGACAGGCCTCGCTGACCAAGGGCATGAAACACATCAACACATTTGGCACAGAAACCGGTATTATTCATGCTGAAGGACATATACAGTTCCAGTATATTTGCAGCCATGGTAAATATACCCAAAAAGCATGCTAGATGTGACATTGTGCCATGGGATCAACAATATTTACCGGCATACACCTGCTGATTGGCTGAAAGTAGGACGTGTAGTGCAGCTAGAAAGTCTCAAGGTGATCGCCTCAAGGGAAAGAGAGTTAATATAAAACCACAGCACCCAGCATCACCCCAACTAAATCAATGTATGGGCTCAGAGCTGAGCTGTAGGTTGCCTATCAGTTAAATCAGTGATCCCCAACCAGTGAGCAACATGTCACTCACCAACCCCTTCAATGTTGCTCCCAGGGACCTCAAAGCAGGTGCTTATTTTTAAATTCCAGGCTTGGAGACAAGTTTTGGCTGCAAAAAAAACAGAGCCTCCTGTAGACTGTCAGTCCACATAGGGGCTACCAAATAGCCAATCACAGCCCATATTCGGCACCACCAGGAACTTCTTTCATGCTTGTGTTGCTCCCCAACTCTTTTTACATTTGAATGTGGCTGACATGTATAAAAGGTTGGGGACCCCCTACCTTAAAGCAGAAGCCTAACTAAAGAAGTAGCTAGAAATGTTGTACATTATGTTTTGGGCTTCTGTACCAGCCCAAGGCAACCACAGCCCTTTAGCAGTAAAGATCTGTGTCTCCAAAGATGCCCCAGTAGCTCCCCATCTTCTTTTCTGCTGATTCACTGCACATGCTCTGTGCTGCTGTCACTTACTGAGCTTAGGGACCCACTCACAATGTACAGTACACATAGAATAGAAATGTCACAATATAAGGCTGATTAGTAATTAAAACAGATAATTACTACATGGCAGCAGAGAAACCAGTGCAATTAGCATCAGAATTTAATAATCAACCCTGCAGCATCAGCTTATATTACAGACCAACCTCATTTTCTGCTGGATAATTAGTGACGAGCCCTAAGCTTAGCTTCTCAACAGCTGCTCAGAGCCCACTGAGCATGTGAGTGTCACAGACACTTTCCAAGATGGTGACCCCCTGTGACAAGTTTGAAGCCCTGGATCATTGCTGCTATTTAGGCTGGTGCAATAATTTCAATATATAAAATATGGCAGATACCCAAATTGAGTTTTAGGGTTTAGTTCTTTAAATGCTTGACAGCTCTCAGAATGATGTGGGGCATTATGGCTTCACTAACCATGTTCTCTATTTGTTTCCATTGTTTCTATAGATTCCCCCCGTCTCCAAGTGCTGTTTGTTTGTGGTGCCAATATCCCTTCTTTACACTTGCGGTCATTAATTACAGATGAAGGGAGAGAGATCTGGTTGGAAAGTTAGTTAGTGCAGATAAACGACTTTTCATTAGGACTAATGCCCATGGCTTTCCCTGAATGGACGTTTGTGCAGGCGCCTCATTATAAACAATGCAGGAGTCACTCTTTTGTTTGTTTTTGTTGATTACATGTATCTATCTGATCAGTCTTGAATGAATTGTGTTTTGCTGTAACCCAATTTGGCTCTATCTGATGTAGCCTGCTCTGGCCAAGGGTGGGTTCTACATACAGTAATTGTGTTGTGGTGTTGGGGTGTTGAGCCCTTGAGGCATCACAGTTAAGGTCCTAGCTTGACTCATGCAACAGGCTTCATTGTAGCCTCATAGTGCAACCCTACTGTTGTAGTTGGACTATGTGTGACTAGTCTCCAGCACTAGCTGAGGGCAACTAAAGAGAAAGGGAGCTCAGCAACTTGCAAGCTGCTGAAATAAGCTCATGAGATGAAGAGGGCACTTTTGAAAACGTATTATTGTTACTTTCTCATGGTATCCAAGGACGGGAGAAAGCCTATGCTCTAGCCAGGGCAACAATATGAGTGTAGGCCAGTGTTAACCAACTCATTTATGGCCTATATTGTATTAAATCCCAGTTTTAATGGGCACTCTTATATTGGGATAAAGCAGACATTAAAACAAGCTATCAGTGTCACAGTCTGCAAATATAACCAGGATAATGAAATAGGTATGATGCTCTATGTGGGTTTATGGGTACATACAGCATGGCTTGGAAGCTTTGAGTCTTGCTGATTCTACATCAAGTTATTGGCCTATTAGATGACCATGGGCAGGTAACAATTGCATCACAACAGCACAAGCATTCATATGTATTTTGCCATCTGTATGGTTTTGACCTGGACCGTTTTAACCTGAATAGCTTGCTGTTGACCCGAATAGTTTGGTTTTTCTTAGGTCTGTTGAGGCCACAACTGTATATTCAGGTTGCAGCCTTGTGAAACTTTAACATTAATCTGGCCAACAACCACCTCTGATGTCTAAAACCCTGGCCACATGTCCTAACCCCACCCCCATTCATCACTGCCCCACCCCTGATACCATCATCCCACCCCCTTGATCGTTTTTGGGGAAGTCAAATTTGGCAACCCTAATTTTTACAGAGGGTAAAAGCTGAACCACCCTTTCCATTGTGTTTGGCTGCAGTACTGTATCTACAACCTTATTAGCAAACACCAGCTGCAGTTTTCCCTCACTTAAGGGTCACCCCGAAGAGGAGGAAATTTGTCCCTGGGCGACTAATCTCCCCGAATCTGCCTGTGTCACAACTGACTAAGCATTTAATGGCATGGCTTTTTCATACCACTAATTTTGCCATTACTCCTTATTTTGAATTCATGGGGCTGTCATGTGACCAATTCATGTCCAACCAGCTGTATCGAAACTAGTTTCCCAGGACTGAAGATTTAGGTCGCTGACCAACTGCAAATGGCATCTCCCATTGATTTTTTTTCTGAAGAACCATGCAGCACCTGGACCAGAATACTGAATATATAATAATTCAACACAATCACACAATCTAGGGTTAGGTCTTTGAAGGCCAATTCATGAAATAAAAATACCTGCTTGAAAATCCAATATTGCCTATCAATGGTGGAATTAAAGGTGTGAACATAGCATTCCCATGCTTTATCTAGAACATCATCTTAACCAGCAGAACAGAAAAAACAGTAATATCAAGTTAATTTCTCAATACGGACATCATTAGAGTATAAACACCAGCATCACCCATGGGTTTCACTTGTACTCACAGGATATAACCATAATCCATTGTCCAGACTCGTTATTTAACACACACCCATCTCATGCACCTGGTAAAGATGGAGGAAAAACCAGCTGATGGATAAAGATCATGCAACTCTCCGGTCTGAGAAGGAAAGTGCCACCTTCTAACAAGTTTTGCTTCAGTAAAAACACTGGCTAGGTTAACTACTATGTACAGGCTATTCCTTTGATCAAATTTCAATTTAAACAGCAAATTTAAATTGCATACAACTTCTTTAAGATTTGATATAAATAAAAGCCAGAAGGCCAATCTCAATAGGGTTTAACTGACTGCGACACAGTGTCACCATACCAACGTTTCCCATTTTGACTTTGAGTTACTAATCCTGCACTCGGTTTGGATTTACTAACTAGTGCGAGGTAACTAGTACAACTGATGGATTTTCTATGCATAGAGCTTATATCTGACCTAGAGTCTTTACAAGTCACCGGCCAGATGTGCAAGTTTTAGCAAGAGAACATATGTCAGTAAGAAAATCGCCCATAAGGCCAGAAGTCTTGTACAAAAGGCAAGTAAACTTGATTATTGGCTGTGGGTTCCTACACCAGATCAGAGACTTTGTGACCAGAAGAACTAACAGTTTGTAGGAAGGGAATCAAAGAAGACTCTACCAGTTGCTCTGGATGCTGCTCCCAGTGGCCTCAAAGCAGGTGCTTATTTATCAATTCCTGGCTTGGAGACAAAATTTGGTTGCATAAAAAACATGTTTACACCAAGTAAACCCTTCTGTAGGCTGCCAGCCCACATAGGATCTACCAAAAGTCAACCACAGACCATAATACGCAACCCAGGAACTTTTTTTTTCTGCTTGTTTCTTAGCTCTTTTCATATTTGAATGTGGCTCACGGGTAGAAAAGGTTGGGGACCCTGCCCTATACAATCACTTCTGGAATAACAAGAATGATTAATCCAACAGACAGCAAATGAGCAGCCTAGAACCTAATTATTCAAACTGCATCCTTAACTTTTGGCCTTCATGTAGACTGGGAATCTATCAGATATGCCAATGGGTAAAAGCTACCAGCATTGCTCATGAGTGCTCGCCGTACCATACAAATATATAGAACTGTGCATTATTTAGGTAACAATAAATACGTTTTCAAGCATATTAATCAGGCAACACCAACGTAATTGGGTTAATCTAATGACCCCTCTGGGTGTTAAATGTCCTCTTGGTTGGAAATTGTAGCAGAGTCACTAGCCTGGCCAATCTGGTCCATGTTCTCCAACAAAACATTTGGCAAGTATGTAGGTAATACTGGCCCACTGACAGACTGCACCAGGAAAAGAGTAGTGCCACTCATGGTGCTTTCTGTCCCATACACCAGTAAAGAAAGAATTAATCCGCTGCCTTCAATCATCTGTATTTTCCCACTGAAATCTACCCAGTATGTGGACTCGTTAAAGGAGAAGGAAAGGCTAAAACTAAATAAGCTTTATCAGAAAGGTCTATATAAATACACCAGTAAACCCTCAAAGTAATGCTGCTCTGAGTCCTCTGTCAAAAGAAACACTGCATTTCTTTCCTTCTATTGTGTACACATGGGCTTCTGTATCAGACTTCCTGTTTTCAGCATAAACATCCAGGGCTTGGGCTTGAGCATGCTCAGTTTGCTCCTCTATCCCTTTTCCTCCCTCCCCTCCCTGCTGTAATCTGAGCCCAGAGCGATGAGTGAGCAGGGAGAGACTCGGGCAGGAAGTGGTGTCACACCAAGCTAATATGGCAGCTGCTATCCTAAACAAACAGAGAGAGCTTCTACAACATTTTAATCAGGTATGGTAACACTATAAATATAGTGTTATAGCTTGCACTATTGTGGCTAATCTACTGGCAATAAACTGCTTCTGTAGCTTTCCTTCTTCTTTAAAGACAGGGCTAAAGAAATCAGATCAGTTGGTGTATTTACGTTGTAGGAGAAAACACCATGTGTGACGCTAGACTAACACACTTAATACTTTATTCTGAACACTGGCTGCTCCATCCATCCATCCATGCTAAAACAAGGCCCCTTTATTTCCGCCTTCAAAACTGCAACAGACCCCCAAATATGGAGGCCATATTAACAACGCCATTGACTGATCTCTGCCTCACTTAGCAAGGGAGAACTAGAGCCATTCTTAGAACACAATAAGAAATCCCACTGTAATAAATATGTATCACAAAATAACCCATCATATCACATGAAGGGAGGAAGGTGCTTTTCTTACATATTTAACGACAGAACAATAACAACCAACCTGAATGCTAAGTCTCCCACTGGGTAATTCATATTTTTCATAAACTTAATGCTGAAAGGGGTTTCCAGCTCAATAACACCATGAATCTGCCATTACTGGGAGATGTTTCATTCAAAAGGTATTGGAATTGTAATGTAGCATTGTTACGTTAATTTCTCACCAAGAGAAGAATCTTATTGGTGGGTTATAGTGGAACAGCACCACTGGCCAGGATTAGTGCAGCTTCATTTTACCTCTCCATGGAATGGTAGATCCTTTGTTTTATATATCGGTATAAAAAAAGATTATAAGGGCCCTGGTACTCAGGGCATTGGATCATCACTAAGTAATTGAGATCAAAATGCATGCTACGCTATGTCACTAGTCATTAACTGCCGACATTGGACAATCCCGCAAAGTCAATGGGATTGGCAAGGGATCCATGCTGGATAGCAAGCATTCTAACTCACACTACAAGAAGCTACCAAAATACGGTGTTCACTTTTGTCCTCAGGGTAACTTTATCAGTGCTCGCCTCAGACTCTTCATAATCCATTATCTCATTCAAAAAGTTCAAGGGTAAAGCTTGCCATACATGGGTTAATACAGAATCGTCTGATATTGTTGGGGAAGACTGGAAAACCCTGTTTTGTAAGGCACCGTACACCGTGGCTATGAGCCTCACCCAAAAGTTCTACACAGCCACGCCCCGCTGTTAAGCGATTGTTGGCCTTGGGGTAAAACAATTGGATCAGCCTATCGCCCTTCCATTGGGTGCAAAGAAACTTTTGTTTTCCATGCCCACCAAAGGAGTGGATGTGTCCATGTATGCCCATATTACAGGTGAGCTCCTGACTTACTACCTCCAGACCAAGTCGGTATGGGCCCACTGATGGATCTGCTCATCAGATAGCTTGCCAAAAATCTGCCAGATATCAATTGGGCAGGTTTAAAAATACTGTTGGATCAGCCCAATATGGCCCTTCACTGGGTGCAAAGACATTTTTCTTTTCCATGCCCACCAAAGGAGAGGATCTGTCCATGTATGCCCAATCTTACAGGTGAGCTGCCGACTTACTATCTCCAGACCAAGTCGGTATGGATCCACCCAACAGATATCTTGCCAAAAATCAGCTGTGTATCAATCAGGCAAGTTTAAAAATACAGTTGGACCAACCCGATATGGCCCTTTGTCTGGGTGCAAAGAAACTTTTCTTTTCCATGCCCACCAAAGGAGTGGATCTGTCCAAGTATGCCCATGTTACAGATGAGCTGTCGACTTACTACCTCCAGACCAAGTCGGTATGGATTCACCCAACAGATATCTTGCCAAAAATCAGCCAGATATCAATCAGGAAGGTTTCAGAGTACAGTTGGATGAGGAGTGCATAGGCTTATTGTGATGTGGTCCTTATCCAACAGACTTCCATTTAGCCCCAGAGTATGACCCAGGGAATTAGATGACCATTAGGTGACCTCACTAGCAGATCTGGAATAAAGTCACCCATGGGAACAAGCAGACTTCCCCGAGAGATCATTCTAAACTCGCTGGTTTGTAAGCAATCAATAGCATGGGATCCCTACAACAGTTTATCCAGCCAATAAAATAAAACCCATATTGCCCAGTGATTAGCAAATCACAGTTATTCCCAAAACATACACATGTAAAGTAACAACTCAGTCCAAATACTCTTCTACTATAAGACACATTCATGTTCAAGCTGCTAAAGAAATGGCCTCAGAGGTAGAAGGTGTCTTATCGCATTGCAGGTATTGACTGTAGCGTCCCAAGTAGTAAGTTACTCTTTAGCTACTACAACCATAGGTTGCCAGTCCATAAAGGTCATATTGGAGTGCACCAAGTGGCTGTAAATGAGGAAGAATAGAGATCTTCTTTATATAGTTGGGGCGACCAACTGTGAAAGTTGTTGAGTCAAACAGATGGAGGGCCAGACATTAGCCATTGCAGGGCTACACGTTATCTTTGGTTAGGCAGATGATAAAAACCTATTTCCCAAACGTGGTTTTTGGTTCCGTGGGAGTTATTGAAAAGTAGCCTTCATTCTCCGCAGGGTGTCCTGGATTTTTCGGGAATGCTTATCGGATGGCACGTGATGGAAATTGGCATTGTTGTCCGCCGCCAAGATGGAAATGTCAGTGTCGCTGAAGTGAGCTATTCGCTGTCGGAGATAGAATTGGAGCTCTGGGTCCGGAGTGAAGGAGTATGGGATTTCTTGGAACGCATGTACCTGGCTCACAACTTTTGCAATATTTCTGTGCAACAGAAAGGCAATATAACAATGAGATATTCAGCAAAATCCTCATGGGGAGTCAGGTGCAAAAGCAGACAAATTCAACCCCCTTATGTACAAAAATCCTGTATATTCTAAACAGCTTATCTGTTATCAGCTGTGCAAATATGATTCCTACAGCCTATCTTTAACTTGAATGGCAGCTGATTGTACCAGTGCAGGGTACCCATACATTACATCTGAATACATAAACATGTTTTTATATTATAGTCTTACTGTCCTGTCCTTTTAGAGATAATTGCTTGCATGGACATCAATGTATTTGGGCCCCCTGCCAGGATCCATGGAGTCCAATTCAAACAAACACCTGTGCAATAGATCAGCATTAATGGGCAGGTGCCCTTATCTGCACAGGAACCAGTCCAACAGTTAGCACAGAAACTAAATATAACAGCGCAGTCTGGTCTTCACACAAGCAAATTATATTTATTATTTCAGAAGAACAACATTGTGTTCTCAACGGACAAGAGGGCACAGTGTTAGAGAGGCTCCCAGGAACTGCTATGCATTCATAGGAGGCATTTAAATTAGGGATGCACCGAATCCACTATTTTGGATTCGGCTGAATACCAAACCGAATCCGAATCATAATTTGCATATGCAGATTAGGGGTGGGAAGAGGAAAACATTTTTTACTTCCTTGCTTTGTGACAGAAAGTCACGATTTCCCTCCCTGCCGCTAATTTGCATATTCAAATTAGGATTCGGATTCGGTTAGGCCAGGCAGAAGAATTTGGCCGAATCCGAACCGAATCCTGGATTCGGTGCATCCCTAATTTAAAGTGATAGTAACATGTTTCCAAGGAACGCACAAATCAGGTCAGTATATCTTAAAGGAGAACTAAACCCTAAAGTTAAAGGCAAATACACTATACTCTTTACTTACCCTTCTGTGCAGATTCTGTCCAGCGGAGTTCACGGCAGCCATCTTCTGCCGCTTTGGTAATCTTCCGAATGAGACCGGCTTAGCGGCACATGCGCAGTTGGAATAATTTTCTGTTTCGCGGCAGCTGTGCATGCGATAAAACCCAGGAAAATTGCCACAGCTCCAGTCTAATGCGAAAGATTACTGAAGTGGCTGAAGATGGCACCCGTGAACTCCGCTGGACAGAATCTGCACAGAGGGGTAAGTAAAGACTTAGGGGCATTTGCCTGGGATAGCAGCTAGGCTGGGGGGGGGGAGGGAGTCTATGTAGGGTAGAGGGGTAGGGTTTTTTAACTTTAGGGTTTAGTTCTCCTTTAAAGCAGGGGTTTAAGAAGGTTCAACCTTTGTTTTTGTTCCAGACCAAAACTCTTTCAGGTGTATATAGGAGAGCAAATGGCTTAACAAGGCTTCAGACCTAGCCCCTTGTTCCGCTGCTCTAAGCCATCCAGGGAGAGAGTTTGGGAAGTACTGCCTTAAAGCGTAGCTTAGTGCTGTTTTTTCTCCCAAATTCTGTGTCTCTGTAACCAGCAAAGCTGTACATTAAAGGAATTGTTGAGTGTAAAAATAAAAACTAGATAATTAGATAGGCTGTGCAAAATAAAACATGTTTCTAATATAGTTAATTAGCCAAAAATGTAATGTATAAAGGCTGGAGTGACTGGATGTCTAACATAATAGCCAGAACACTTCTTCCTGCTTTTCAGCTCTCTTGCTTTCCGCTGATTGATTACCAGGCAGTAACCAATCAGTGACTTGAGGGGGGGGCACATGGGTCATAGCTGTTTGCTTTCGAATCTGAGTTGAATGCTAAGGATCAATTGAAAACTTACTGAACAGATATGTCACATGTGTCTCCCCTTAAAGTTGCTGACTAACTCAGAATTAGAGAGCTGAAAAGCAGGAAGCAGTGTTCTGGCTATTACGTTAGACAACCAGTCTTTATACATTACTTTTTTGGCTAAAAAAGGTATACGGTATTAGGCCATAAGCAAGGCTCTACCATATATTCAATCCCTCCCCTCAGGGTTTGGGGGAAGAGTATAAGGCTGTATGATCCTCAAGGACAACTGCAGTAATCAGAATGATTATATAGGATAAAATACACTAGTTGCTGATGACATGTGCTGAAATTAACTATACTCATTTAAAGGGGTGTTTCACCTTTAACTTTTAATATGTTATAGAATGGCTAATTCTAAGCAACTTAACTTAAATTGACCTTCATTTTTTCTTTTTTTTATAGTTTTTGAATTATTTGCCTTCTTCTTCTGACTCTTTCCAGCTTTCTAAAAAAACAAATGCTCTGATGTATTGTTATTGCTACTTTTTATTACTCATCTTTCTACTCCTCTCCTATTCATATTCCAGTCTCTTATTCAAATCAATGCATAAATGTTGCTAGGGCAATTTGGACCTCAGAAACCAGACTGAAATTCCAAACCGAAGAGCTCCTGAATAAAAAGCTAAATAACTCAAAAACCACAAATAATAAAACATGAAAACTAACAGCAAATTGTCACAGATTTTCACTCTCTACATCATTCTAAAAGTTAATTTAAAGGTGAACAATCCTATTGATAATACGCCTAATAATTTATACTCCCATGTTGTAGATAAGGGATGTCCAGCTGAAGGACCACAGGGTGAATGTGGCCTTTGATTGGATTTTTATAGCTTGTTTAGCTCTGGATTAAAATTTAGTATGAGGTAGATAGAAAACAATGAAGACCATTTGCAAATGGTCTCAGAATGTCACTATTTAAGTTTTTTGCATTTGTTAGCTTTTTATTTAGCAGCTCTCCAGTTTGGAATTTCAGAAGCTATTTGGTTGCAAGGGTCCATGATATTTTAGCCAAACCAGGCAGTGGTGTGAAGACAGGACTGGAATAACTATAGTATGGGGTCAGAACAAAAAGATAAGTAACCAAAGGTAGCAATAAGAATAATGTTGTAGCTTCACAGAGCAATAGCCTTTTGGCTGTCCGGGTCAGGGACCCACATTTGAAAGCTAGAAAGAGTCAAATGATGAAGGCAAATAACTAAATATATATATAAAAATAAAAAAAAATAAAAATTAAAAGTTATTAAGAACGGGTCATTCTATAACATACTTAAAAGTTAACTTATAGGTGAACTACCCCATCAAAGACTTTATATGACATCAATATTTTAATATTACTGGCTCCCCGAACGTTTGACAGTTTCTTTTCAGTACATTTTAATAACCCCTCAATATGCAAAAAAGTCAGCTTTGATCCTTTTTCTATTGTATATCCCCCCCGTCCTCATAGGTTTTGGGTGTTTTTAAGTTAAGCCTCCCTTTAATTTGCAAGGGCTGGTCTGCAACAACAGCAAATAACTGTTCAGCTCAAAATGTCACTCTTATTAACCTTCAGGGTAAAGACACACGTGGTGATTCAGGGAGATTTAGTTGCCCGGCGACAAATTGCCTCTTCTTCGGGCGACTTATCTCCCCAAACTGCCTTCCCGCCGGCTAGAATCGGAATCGCCGGAGGGATGGCACTTGGATAGCTTGTTTTCCGAAAACTTCAGAAAAACGAAGCGATCTGAGTGTCATCCCGCCGGCAATTTAGATTGTACCCGGCAGGAAAGCAGTTCGGCAAGATTAGTGTGTCTCTGCCCTTAAAGTGGGCTTCTAGTGGTATCTCTCTGTATCTCATCCTAACTAACCTTCAGATTGGGCCCACCCCATCCACTGCTTTAGACCTAGCAAACGGAACCAGCGCCAGAGTCTAGAAGCTGAGAGAATTTTATTCAGGTTTCTGAAAGCACGTCCTCTGTATTGTTTTAATGGAAGAGACTCACCTTAATTTATTCCATTTAAAGGCTCCACTTGCCATGGTAAAGCCGCCAGTTTCAAGCTGTTGAACATGCATTGCTAGAAGGCAAGCTGAGGGAATTGTGGGCAATGTTCTGAATCTGTCTCCCTTTGTCAGGCACAGGCTGTCACTCTTTAAAAACACCTGGTGAGAAATAAGATCACAAAATATCTAAAATTCACAGAGCAACAGATCTCTACTCACAATATGCACAGCTACATTGTGTTGCTGATAAAGAACCCAAAGGAGGAATAATAGTACAGACATTATTGGTATGGCCTCCTTATTAGAGCTTCAAGCCTAGGGTGTTTCATTCTCATAGGGGGTTATTTATTAAAGTCAAAATATTTTAGATTTATTTTACTATAAAATTAGAATTTTTAGTGGAAAGAAACTCAAATTTTTCGGAATTTATTAAATCTCGACTTTAGTAAATGTATGAATAAAAAAGTACTTCAACTCAGACCAGCTGAGTTAATGTAAAAGTCAATGGGAGAAGTCCCAAAGATATACTGATCTGCTCTGGGTTTAGTGCAATAATCCGAAGATTTCATGGTTTTTGGGCAAAAATTAATACGTTTTTTTTCATGTTTTTTTTCTCGCACAGGAAATTTTCCAAAAAATGTATTGATAAATAAGTGGAAAAAAACTATTGTTTTTCTCAACTGACAGCAACAGAAAAGCATATCCCATGGGTCAGTATAGGTACTTCTGGTCTGTGGAAGCCTATAAACAATTAGCCCAAAATGTTGAGGAGAAGTGGTTTTTAGCATTGCCATGTTCTTGCTTATGAGAGAGATGCACTGGAAGAAGGGAACCAATCAATGGGTTCCTCACGAGGCAACTTTGGAAAATAATTTTTTTCCACCAACCCATGAGACTGCAAATGTAACTCCCCATCTGCATCACCCTAACTTGGCAGCTCC
This sequence comes from Xenopus laevis, assembly GCF_017654675.1. Classification (NCBI taxonomy): domain Eukaryota; kingdom Metazoa; phylum Chordata; class Amphibia; order Anura; family Pipidae; genus Xenopus; species Xenopus laevis. The sequence continues at coordinate 21,832,161 of NC_054383.1, forward strand.
TAATCAGATATTCAACACAAATCACTGCCTATGTATACACACTTAGTGCCTCATATTTTACTCGGGGATAAAACTAGATTATAAATTCAGTTTATTTATCCTTTTATGCATAATTGTGCATAAGCGATTGATATATCTGTTCTTTGGTATAGAAACAACTGAAAATATATATCAATACCTTGGAAATCTGGTATCAGGGCAAAGTGAGGGTGACAGGTGACACAGAGCAGCAATTCCACAGACTCTCTGAAAGTAAAGGTGGCCATACACGGAGAGATTCGCTCGTTTGGTGATGTCGCCAAACGTGCAGATCTCGCTCCGATCGTGGGCCCTAGGGCCCAACGATCGGATCCTAGCGAACGGGAATGGGCGGTCAGATCGCGGGACCGCAACAGATGCAGCCGCAATCTGACGGGATTTTTAGTCCCATCCGATTGAGATCTGGCTGACTTTCGGCCAGATCTCGATCGGGGAAGCCCGTCGGTGGCCCCCATACATGGGCCAATAAGCTGCCGACTCGGTCTGTCTGCAGCTTTTATCGGCCCGTGTATGGCCACCTTAACTCATATCTAGTACAGATGGGATTTAGAACTCAACACTACAGGTATGGGATTATCTGGAGACTTCATTCGAAGCCTATAGCATATCATTCTAATTTTTAAAAATTATTTCCTTTTCCTCTGTAATAATAAAACAGTACCTTGTACTTTATCCCAACTAAGATATAACTAATCCTTATTGGAAGCAAAACCAGCCTTTTTTGTTTATTTAATGTTCAAATCATTTTTTTGTAGATTTAAGGTATCTACATGCAGAGAATCTGCTGCCCTGCTGCTCCCCTTGCCTTTTCAACTGTGGGCAGATTTCGTCGCAAAATCAAATTGTTACATTTCGGTGCTGAAATCTGACCCATCTGTCTGCACCCGAGCGGAAACAATGCTTCCCGGTGCAGGCAGAGCAGGAGCAGAATAGCGGGGCATCGGATTGTCGGCCTGCGGAGTGACGCACAAATTCAGGTTATGCTATGTGGCTCCCATCTGCTGTCACTCCATGTATGCAGTTCCGTTAAACACAGACAGCTGCATACTGAGAGAGAAACAAATCTTTACACCCCAATCTAGAATTTACATCCTTGGGGTGTCAAGGGCAATCAGCTTTGGAGAAAGGTACAAAGTGCTTTGCACTCGTATTTTGCACCTTTTTTGTGAATGAGCCCTTGGTGACATCAGACTAGGGTTGCCACTTTTTTTCTGAAAGAATAACAGACTTTGGGTCCAGGGTTGGCAGCAATGTCACTTGGGACTTGGAGGCGGAAAAGGAGTGGAATGGGTGAAAAGGGTAAATTGGGTGGGTAAAGGGGTGGATATGGGGCAGGTAAGGGGCATGTCTCTCCAAATATGATGTAATCGAGCAGTGAAAAGGTCAGGGAAGGGAGGGATTTGCGGGGTATTATGAATTTACCAGCTAAAACATTGCTGGTAAATTTGTAATTCTGGACCTAGCTGGTGATTTACTGTCTGGGTCAGTCAAATAACGGGCGGGTGTCAACTCTAAATCAGACCTGAAACAAGTGAATCTTACCTGCACAGGTAAGGGTCTGGCCACACGGGCAGATTTGGGGAGATTAGTCGCCATGCGACAAATCTCCTCTTCTTTGCAGCAACTAATCTCCCGGCTGTGGGCAGGCACTAGGAGCGATTCGTTTTCTGAAGTCGCCCGTAATTGCCTCACGAGGAAACTTCGGGCGACTTCGGAAAACAAAGCACCGCGAGTGCCATGCCGCAGGCGTTTTTTCATTGTAGCAGGCGGAAGACAGGGGAAAGCAGTTGGGGAGATTAGTCTCCCCAAAAATGAGGAGATTAGTTGCCGGGCGATTAAATCTCCCCGAATCTGCCCATGTGCTCTTACCCTATAAGCCCATAACACTTTACACAAGTATTTTACACACTGTCTTATTTTCTGTATCTTTGGAATTTATTAATTTCATTACCTCTACCGCCTTCAGTTCTTCCAGAATATCAGACACCTTGGAGGGCAGACTTTTCCAAGCCTTGACAAAGCAAAACAAAAAGAAACATTTAATCTCTCTGTCCTTGAGTGATATGAAATGCCAGTGAATAACGGAAGGAATGTAACTCACGGGGAGCTGTCGTACAATGAGATTTTCCAGGCCTCCCAGGATCTGCATGGCGCTCGCAAAGTCTCGCTGTTCGTAACATAATTTTGCAACAAGCAGGAACTTTGTCAGTACACCGGCCTGCAACTAAAACAAGTGGCAACAATATTAGAAGAGCCTTGGAAAGACAACAATAAGCTTGTTTATTTTGTTATCTTCCTGTCCAGAGACACAGGGTAACAAACTTTAACTGTACTAGCTCACAGACCAGACATTCCCAAAACAATGAGACTGTCCCTTAGAGGGTTAACACTGCTAATATCAAGAATATGTTGTCCTGGTATCGTCTGGACAGGGTTTGTTCACCTTCAAATCAACTTTTAGTATGATGTAGAGAGACAATTTGCAATTGGTTTTCATTATTTATTGCATTATTTCGTTTTTTATTCAGCAGTTCTCCAGTTTGCAATTTCAACAATCTGGTTGCTAGGGTCCAAATTTCCCTAGCAACCATGCATTGATATGAATAAAAGACCTGAGTATAAATTGGAGATGGCCTGTATAGAAAGATGAGTAATATAAAGTAGCAATAACATTGCAATTGCAGCCTTACAGAGTAGTTGTTTTTAGATGGGGCCTGTGACCCCCATTTGATTGCTGGAAAGAGTCAGAAGAAGAAGGCAAATAATTATAAAACTATAAAAAAGAAAAAAAAATGAAGGTCAATGGAAAAGTTGCTAAGAATTAGCCATTCTATAACATACTATAAGTTAACTCACAAGTGAACTTCCTGATACAGAAAGAGTCTCCTGATGCTTTTCAGGTATATTGTTCAGTGTGACATGAGAGATAGAAATGAGCAGAGAAGAAGCAAGAGATGCTACCTGCATCAGTACATTTTTGCAATTCTGTCCAGGCGCTGCCAGTACGGTTGGAAACAAGGATCACACTGTATGAAATATATACACGTGTGTGGCCAGCAGTAGGGCAATGCCATGCTAATCGGAGATCTGTGCCGCCATGCAGTACCAACCTTGGAAGTGTGACATGTGACAATCTCGGCAGACACCCAGGTGCTAAAATTTTCTGCAAATCGCAGCATCTGTAACAGATATTTGTCTTGTGTGAAGCTTGGTAGAAAAAGACTGCAGGCTTCAGCCGGGGGGCTCTCAACGCCGACATTTCTGCAAAACATAAAGGGTCTCAGTGGAATTGCCAGTATCTGAATTAGGTCTATGGTACACAGGGTGCTGTGATTGTTGTTTTGTCCCCTGCGGCCTGAGCTCTGCCCGAAGCTTGTGCAGTTATTGTAAGTGAAGTGTTCTGTCTCATGATACACTTACTTTGGCACATTCGTTGATTTGTCTGTCACCCCCAGAGCCCGAGAGTTCAAAAAGTGGACTGGATGGCACTTCTTAAACATTTCCTGATGAAAGAGATAAAACACGTTACCCCAACACTGTACGGAATTATACATGGATGCATCTGTGCAAACCATTTCTAAAGATGTAAGTACCCTTCGAATGTACAGCGCAATATGCAATATGGTGCCTCTTTATAAACACGTGTCAATCATTTCACCTATTCTTTTTTATGTCACATGTACGCACTCACAGGCAGGGGAGTAGAGTAACAAACTTTTTTTTCCCAAACAAAACTGTCAAATGAATTGCTCCTAAAACACACAGTGGCTAAATATTTCTTACTCAACTAAATTATTAGTTGAATTTTTTTTCTTTTTTGATTTTGCAAATTTGGTGAAAACCCTTTACCCTACAACAGCATTTGTGTTATACATATAAATGTTATCAAAACAGAGTGCGTGTATATATATATATATATATATATATATTTTTTTTTTGTTTTTTGTTTTTTTTTCACTTAGATAGAACTGACTCACGGACACTGCCTTGCCTAAAAGTGTCTTTTTTTTTTTTTATTAGAGTTACAGTTCAGTTGTGCAAAACAGGTTTTCCCAGGGGGCTATATGTTGGAGTGCTGTGGTAAATATATATATATATATATATATATATATATATATATATATATATATATATATATATATATATATATATATATATAAAACCAAGTAGGTCCGGTGCTGCAGCAATGCTTCATATACATCCAATCCAGGTTTGTAAGCAGTGCACACTGGATTTATTTTAAAAAGTCACTTCTTTATTTATCAAAAGATTAAAATCATAGTCAGGAGGATCCACATTTCGGTCTTGATCTGAGACCGTTTTCAAGACCGAAACGTCGATCCTCCTCATTATGATTTTAATCTTTGGTTAAATAAAGAAGTGACTTTTTGAATAAATCTGCTTACAAATATGCCCGGAATGGAATTCACATATATATATATATATATATATATATATATATATATATATATATATATACACACACATTATATACTGTGGCATTTTTCTTCTGTTGCATTTGTGGCCCCTCTTTGGATAGCTGTGGCCTTCACTTTCAACCTCAACCACACACAAACAGTAACCAAATCAACAGAATGCTAGTACAGAGCACTATTTGTATAGACCATTTTGTGGGGCACATGTATGTGCATAATAAAAGGGTTTTCTACTTACCGGAAAATCCTTTTCTAGTAGGCCCGAACTGTCAGTGCAGACGTCAGGGGGTTTTGTCTTGATTCACCTCTGGAGGCAGGACAGAAAGATTGATGCCTCTTGGCTCCTCCTCCTCCTTCATATAAGTGCTGGCTCCACCATCTTCCCTCAGTTATTTGTAAAGCATAGTTGGTGGAGATAAGGACAGAAAGAAGCCAAGTGACAACAGATAGAAAGGAAAGGATAGCGAAAAAGATGTCCCTGTGCCCATACTAAAATCAGCCTGGGTGGGACTTACTGCACTGACAGTTCGGGCCTACTAGAAAAGGATTTTCCGGTAAGTAGAAAACCCTTTTTTCTCTAGTCGGCCCTCCTGTCAGTGCAGACGTCAGGGGACGTCCAAAAGCTGTCCCTTTTATAGGGTGGGTAGCTGCATAAAGTCTCAACTGAACTTCTGTACCGCTGTTGCTTGCAGAACTTTCCGGCCAAACGTGGCCATTCGAGAAGCAAAAACTGGGTAGCTGCATAAAGTCTCAACTGAACTTCTGTACTGCTGTTGCTTGCAGAACTTTCCGGCCAAACGTGGCCATTCGAGAAGCAAAAACATTTAACTTATAAAACTGAACAAAAGTGTTTGGTGACGCCCAAGTGGCTGCTTTGCAGATCTGCTCTGGTGATGCCATGTTCTGTAAAGCCCAAGAAGTACTTTGTGCTCTGGTAGAGTGGGCTTTTACTGAAAAAGGTCTGGCCTTCTGGCTGTGATCATAGGCCGAATTGATTGTGTCCACCAGCCACCATGCTATTGTCCGTTTAGAGACCGCACTTCCTTTAGTCGCTCCTGCGTAAGACACTAGGAGGCCGTTTGCAGTGCGATACGAGCTTGATCGTTTCAAATAGATGCGGACTGCCCGCACTACATCTAGTTTGTGAAGGAGTTCCTCTTTGACATTTTGTGGCCGAGGACAAAATGAAGGTAAAACAATCTCTTCATTCAAATGAAAGCTAGACACCACCTTAGGTAAAAACTCCGGGATAGTTCTCAAAACTACTTTATCTTCATGGAGGATTAACCAGGGCTCTTTGCAAGAGAAAGCCGCTATCTCAGAAACTCGCTTCGCAGATGTAATAGCGATGAGGAAGGTAACCTTGAACGACAGCCACTTCAAAGCACGTCACCATCGGCTCAAAAGGAGGTTGTTGTAAAGCAGCTAGAACCAATGGCAGATCCCAAGCTGGGGTCGGATCTCGTACAGGTGGTCTCTTCCTGAGCACCCCTTTGAAGAATTGTCGTATAGCAGTGTCTTCTGCCCACTGTACATGAGTAAGCACAGATAGAGCCGATACTTGAGTCTTGAGGGTACGTAAAGCCAGACCCTTCTGGAAACCATCGGTGAGAAATTCTATCATCGATTGGGTAGTGACATGTTCCCAAATGATGTGCGGTGGGCACACCAGCATATGAAAAGTCTCCATACTCGATGGTACACTCTAGCCGTAGTTGGTTTTCATGCTTGAAGTAGAATCTCTATTGCATTCTGTGAGAAACCCTGCTGTGTCCACCATTGGGTCTCAACAGCCAGGCCGTCAAACGGAGCATAGGTAGGTTGGGGTGTCGAATAGGGCCTTGGGTGAGCAGATCTGGCCGACAGGGAAGTCGCCATGGTCTTGCTATGGAGAGCTGTACTAGGTCTGAGTACCAAACTCTGTTGGGCCAGTCTGGTGCAATGAGAATCACCGTTGCTCTGCTGTGTTTTATCTTCCGAATTATCCGAGGTAGAAGCGGTAACGGTGGGAATGCGTATATGAGCACGAAATCCCAGGGGATGACTAGGGCGTCGACAAAGGCTGCCCCTGGGTCCCATGATCTGGCGCAGTAGCTGGGGACCTTGAAGTTGTGCTTTGAGGCTAGCATATCCACCTGGGGCCTTCCCCATCTTTGAGTTAGAAGAAGGAAGGTCGCTGTTGAGTGACCACTCCCCGTGGTCTATGGTTGTTCTGCTTAAGTAATCCGCTTCCCAGTTCTGGACTCCCGGGATGAATACTGCTGAAATCATCGGTACGGTCCGTTCTGCCCAACTCAAGATGCGGGTTACCTCGTTCATTGCTCCCTTGCTGCGGGTTCCGCCCTGCTTGTTGATATACGCTACAGCTGTGGCGTTGTTGGACTGGATTCGGACTGGTAGGGATGTGAGCAGCTGTGTTAAACTCTCTAAGGCTAGGGCGATAGCCCGTAGTTCGAGCACATTGATGGGTAGCAGACTCTCCTGTGGAGACCATAGTCCCTGAAGATTGTTTGATCTGTAAACTGCTCCCCAGCCCTTGAGGCTGGCGTCTGTCGTGACTATCTCCCACTGGGGAAGAGCCCAGCTGCGGCCTGTTTGTAGATTCTACGAAAGGGTCCACCATGTCAATTGTTTGCATGTTATTTCCTCTATTGGTATCACTTGGTGGAGGTCCTTGTGATTCTTGTTCCAATGAGTTAGGAAATTTTGTTGGAGGGGTCTCATGTGAAACCTGGCAAATGGAATGGCCTCTAAGGCGGATACCATGAGACCGAGAAGGTGTAGGCAGTCCTCGGCTGACCTTGTAGTCCGTGTCAGAAATGTGTGAGTCGTGGAGATCAATTTGATGATCTTTTGCTGAGGTAAGGACACCTTCTGTGTGACGGAATTGAATAAGAGTCCGAGGAATTGAATTGTCTGGCAAGGCTCTAGGCAGCTCTTGCGGTTGTTGAGAAGCCACCCGTGTTGGGTGAGTACTCGTATGCACATGTCTGTGTCCCTGGCTGATTGTGCCTCCGAATAAGCCATGATCAGTAGGTCGTCTAAATACGGTATGATATGTATTCCCAGGGATCTGAGGTAGGCCACCACTGGAGTCAGAATTTTGGTAAAGATACGTGGCGCAGTACAAAGTCCAAAAGGCAATGCAGTGAATTGGTAATGTTGATTGTGGATGGCGAACTGGAGATACTGTCTGGATACAGGGTGTATGGGTATGTGGAGGTAAGCGTCTTGTAAATCTATCGAGGTCATGAAGATGTTTGGCTCCATGGATGCTATGACCGATCTTATGGATTCCATTTTGAATTTCTTGTTGTAAACCATGTGATTCAATGGTTTCAAATTCAGAATTGGTCTGAAGGAACCTTCCTTTTTCTGTATGAGAAAGAGGTTGGAGTAGAAGCCCTTGAACTCTAGGTGTGTTGGAACTTTTTCTATCACCTCCGTGATAAGTAGATGTTCCACTGTGTCCCATAGAATGTGTTCCTTGTGTGGTGGTATAGTGGTTGGAACGAACCTTCTTGGTGGTAAGTGAGGGGAGAAGGGAATTCTGTAACCCTGTTTAAGAATGGTGATCACCCATGTATCTGTCACATGAGTCTCCCATTCGCCCACGTATCTTTGCAGTCTGCCCCCGACTGCCCCCTTCTGCTGCCTGATGGAGTCAGGCAGAACTGGGTTTGCCTGTGGCTGGTTTCTTCGTGTTTCTGTTCTGGTGATGCCAAGCGGTCCTACCGCGTTTGTTATTCTGGTCTGTCTGGCACGACCTGTAGTTGCGAAAGGAACGAAAGGGCTTAGCTTGCGGATTCCATGGTCTCTTGCCTGAAAATTTGTTAGAGTTATCAAATCTCTGCCTCTTCCCTGCTGGTAAGAAGGTGCTTTTGCCCCCAGTGACTTCGGCTATAATCTGTTTGAGATCTGGACCGAATAAAGTGTCTCCCGTAAACTTGAGAGATAACAATTTGAGTTTTGAGGCAGTGTCACCTGTCCAGTGACGAAGGCAGAGAGCTCGCCGTAGTACTACTGCATTCGCAGTTGCCTTTGCTGCTAGTTTGACCACCTCAATGGATGCTTCGCCAAGAAATGCTAGAGCTGTTGCTAATTTATCTACTTCGGACTGTAATTGTTGTTGAGAGGATGGTGGTTGGCGTGCCAACTCTAGGGCCCAGTGCCTAGCCGTACGGGCCAAACCCGCCGAAGCGACTGCTGGTCTTAAGGTGGCGGCCGCTTGAACATAGGCCTTCTTTAGTGTGGATTCCATCCGCCGATCTAAAGGGCCCTTGAATGCAGCTTCTTCCGCTGGTAGTGCTGTTTGTCTGGAAAGGCGGGCCACTGCTGAATCCACCTTAGGTGCTCTATCCCACTTCTTTTCGAATTCTTCTGGAATAGGAAAGGTGTTAAAAAATCTCTGAGTGGGCGCAATGCGCCTGTCTGGGTGATTCCATTCTGCTTCAACTGCCTGAGTAATTGACTTGAAAACTGGGTATGTTGGCTTAGATTTTTTGCGCCCCCCTAGTAGCTTATCTGCCTTTGAGAGAGGAATTGTTTCATCCTTAATTTCAAGTGTTTGAAGCATTTGTCGTAACAGCTTCTTAGACACTTCTGGGTTTATCAATGACTGTTTTTCCTCATCAGAATCACTGTCAGAAGTGTCATTGGAATGATCAGATTTTTCTGATAGTAGGTGGGGAAGTAGTTCATCTTCTGACTCTGAAACCAGACCCTCCTCTGACTCAGATGAATCTGAAAGGATGGTCGATTTACGCTTTTTAGGGTCCCTAGATGTTGAGGGTTGTGGAGGTTGAACTGTATTCATTATCCACTGGAGGAAGTCACCAAATTGATGTGGTGTTGGTAATGGTGGTTGGGACGTAGCACCCTGGTCACGTGGGCTAGATGTTAAGGCCTCTGTAGCCCTTTGAGATAACATAGAGGTTGATGGGATAAAAGGTGTAGGTGTGGTGGGTCCACTAGAATTTATACCCTGGGGAGGGGTATTAGGAGCAGAATCCACCCTGTCAGCCTGTTGTGGAGGGTGTGGGGACAGTATTGGGGCCTCCAATGAATCTGAGCTCCTGTTGGGTTTGCAATCGGAACAATAGTTCTTTTCAGATTTCCTTAGGGAATGCTTACATGTCTTGCATTTTGGTAATTTATCTGGTCTCTTCTGAGACCTTGTCTCCCTTTTCTTGGCAGTGTTAATCTCTGCTCTTAACTCGGTGAGGGAATCTGTCTGATCCATGGTATTTATATGCAGAGAACCGCAGTAACTCACTGTTTTACTCTCAATCTTGCGACAAGCTGTCTCGCGTTGCTATTCCTGTAAATGCCGTTTGCCTGTAGTCGCGATCTGTGACGTCAGCGCGCTCAGTACGCACTCTGCATTTTGGCGCGAGTGGACCGCGCACAGTGATGACGTCAGAACGGCTCTCTCGGTTCTGCGCGAGAGATACGCTGCCGTTGCGCTATGGAAAGAACATGTTACCTAGCATGATGTGCGCACAGCTCGCTACTAGACTAGCTATGTGTCACAAGGTGTCCCCTCTTGTTATATGGAATTTACCTCCATAATGTGGCGTCCATGTCTTTGATCTGCTAAGTGAACAGCTCAGCGTGTTCAGCAGAATAAACTTGTAATGTGGTCACATCTAGGCAGCATCAGCGTGCCCCAGTAACAATTATGTCGACTTTTTCCCTGTTCTGTTCACTGAACAGTTCAGCGTTTACAGCAGATTATGAACTCTCACTTAGCCTGTGAGGTGATCTGGTCGCATTACACTCTCATGGATAGCTCAGCGTATCCAGAGTGGTAGAAGTCTTCCTTGTGAAGTAGAATTATAATAAATAAGAACTATAATTAGAAAATAATAAAATAATAAAATAAAAATAAACTGTCCACCTCCGAGGCAGGACAAAAAAAACTGAGGGAAGATGGTGGAGCCAGCACTTATATGAAGGAGGAGGAGGAGCCAAGAGGCATCAATCTTTCTGTCCTGCCTCCAGAGGTGAATCAAGACAAAACCCCCTGACGTCTGCACTGACAGGAGGGCCGACTATAGAAAAGCTTGCTCAATCTGAACACGTGCATTAATAATAGCTCACATCATGAGCATATTGAGTGAACCAGGTTAATTGCTTATTATGCTCATGTATGTGCCTCAACATGGCCACCTGCAATGGGAGTGGGCTCCTGGTCTGAAGGGCACAGCACTTAACAGGGTTTGCTTCTTCAAAATTAAAAAAAAAATAAACATTCTGAAACAAGCTTTCTGTGATAGGTGCCCTTTAAGTTATGGTTTGAGTGATAGATAAATGATAAAACAAACTCTAAAGGTTATGTTAATATACCCTTAAGTGCCTCAAGTAAAATGTTACCATGAGACATGAAAAGGTTTCAAAGCCCTTATATCAGTTTTCAGCTGTTAAAACTTCCATTTCCACTCATCTGTTTTGAGCATTATGCACACGTGTACCTCCTGGAGCAAGGTTAGCTGGGTAGCAATCTGCTGAACTGTGCACTCATATACAGAGAATATTCCAATCTCATCTGCTTTGATGTAGGACATGGATAATTCTTCGCTAAAGCCAGGATAACACGGCCGGGGTAAAGCTGATGCAACCAAGTAATGCGTCTTGTGAGTCTCGGCGGTTCCGTTTCCCTTGGACAGTTTCCAGTTAAAGCTCTGCAAAACATACAACAAACGTTACAGTAATTGGAAACAGCTTAGGGCACAGGATTAAAGTCTTTATTCTTATACAGGGTTGCTAATTGCTAGCAGAGATGCAAACTAAATCACATGTGCACAGACTGTCCAACAGAATATCATTATTAAAGGGATACTGTCGCAGGAAAACATGTTTTGTTCAAAACCCATCCGTTAATAGAGCTGCTCCCACAGAATTTTGCATTGAAAACATGTTTTTTTTAAAATTTGGCATGGGGCTAGACAAATAGTCAGTTTCTCAGGTGCCCTCAGGTCATGTGACATGTGCTCTGATAAACTTCGGTCACTCTTTACTGCTACACTGCAAGTTGGAGTGATATAATCCCCCTCCATTCCCTCCACAGCATCCCATCAGCAGCCTATCAACAGTACAACGGCAGCTGACCAGATAGCAGCTACCTGACATTTCTGCTGAAGGATTTGTTTGCATTGCTAAACGTGCTCCTAGCCTCGCCTAGTGGTGGACATGATAATAGCACCCAAGCAGGAAAAAAAAACTTATAGCAATGCAAACATGACCTAGGGTTGTGGTATAATACAATGGGAAGAGGAGAAACAATAGCTGTCTCAAAGCAGTTATATCCTGAAGTGCTAGCTCCTTCTCAAAGCTCAGGATCAGGCACAATGCACTGAGGTGGCTGCCTACACACCAATATTACAGCTAAAAAAAAATTTGTTGGTTCAAGAATAACATTTTAAATGGTAGAGTGAATTATTTGCAACGTAACAGTGTAATTAAAAATAAAAAGTACACGATAAGAATTATGACAGAATCCCTTTAAAGGAACAGTAACACTAACAAATGAAAGTGTTTTAAAGGAAAGACAATATAATGCAGTGTTGTTCTGCACTAGTAAAACGTATGTATTTGCTTCAGTCACTCTACTATAGTTCATATAAACAAGCTGCTATGTAGCAATGGGGGCAGCCATTCAAAGATGAAAAAGCACAGGATATGTAACATAAATTTTATGGTATACAATGGGATTCTTCAGAACTTATCTGTTATCTACTGTGTATCCTGTGCTTGAATGGCTGCCCCCATGGCTACACAGCAGCTTGTTTATATAAATTATAGTAGTACTTATCTGTTATCTACTGTGTATCCTGTGCTTGAATGGCTGCCCCCATGGCTACACAGCAGCTTGTTTATATAAACTATAGTAGTACTTATCTGTTATCTACTGTGTATCCTGTGCTTGAATGGCTGCCCCCATGGCTACACAGCAGCTTGTTTATATAAACTATAGTAGTACTTATCTGTTATCTACTGTGTATCCTGTGCTTGAATGGCTGCCCCCATGGCTACACAGCAGCTTGTTTATATAAACTATAGTAGTACTTATCTATTATCTACTGTATATGCTGTGCTTGAATGGCTGCCCCCATGGCTACACAGCAGCTTGTTTATATAAACTATAGTAGTGTTTCAGAAGCAAATACACCAGTTTTACCAGTGCAGGGCAACACTATAATATATAATTATTCCTTTCATATTTTGGTGTTACTCTTTTTTCAAATGTAGAGCAGTAATAGCCAGATTTTATATCGTGGCAGTTGTTGGAAAGAGAGCTGCAGGCAGGCACACACATATACTGCAAGGAGTCACTGCTGAAATCCCTGGTGGGTTCATTGGGATTGGCTGTGTAAGGGTCCATGGGGTAACTTCCCATATGTCTTCCACTTGCAAAGGCCAGCTAAGAGCTGGTGAGTGATGCAAAACGTGCAGGTGAACAAAGTTCATTTGTAACAGTTTTTTTTTTTTGCATCACTCACCGGATGGATACTTTTTGTAAAATGTTACTGTTTCTATTGTATGTAATAATGTGTTTCACATGATTGTAATTTGTTACTAATTGTCCACTAGATGGCACTAAGAGTTTAAATAGTGTAATTTTTGGCAGTTTAGCTTGAAAAAGGGCCAAGTGAGGCCTGAAATGTTGCGGTAATGCCCTAAAAGTGTGTAATAAAGGCATTGTGGTGCTGTTCATATCGAATTTCTGCTGTATTTGCTGGTGGGAAGTGGCCACTGGAGAACTTGCACCCATACAAAGTAAGAAGATTTAACAAAGTTGTGCTGACTATTTTGCCTATAAGCACCCATTGTGACTCACATGGTTCAGTGGAGTAACTTAAAAGCAATGCACAGTACCTTGAGTAAACACCCCCCCTCCCACGGTTCACCACCGCTGGTATTTAGCGGATGGCTAAATTTAATGTAAAAGATGAGGCACTAAGATTCAGCAGTCAGGCCCCCCACTGTATTGTAGTTCCGCCACTGCACGAGGTGCAAGTGTTTTGGAGTCCACATTTTACTATAAATATATATACATACATATATATATATATACATATATATATATATATATATATATATTAGGGATGCACGAATCCAGGATTTGGTTTGGGATTCTGCCTTTTTCAGAAGGATTCATATGTGCAAATTAGGAACGGGGAGTGAAATCACGTGACTTTTTGTCACAAAAGAAGTAAGTAAAAAATGTTTTCTCCTTTCAACCACTAATTTGCATATGCAAATTAGGATTCGGATTCAGTATTCTGCCAAATCTTTGGCAAAGGATTCGGGGGTTCGGCGAATCCAAAATAGTCGATTCGGTGCACCCCCAATATATATTTATAAATCCAAGAAGTCGTATCGGCAAAAAAAGTGATTAAGTGCCTGGGTGCAAGTACTTTAGCATATTTGAAGTTAATTCAACGAATTAGAAGGGGGAAAAGAGAATGTGAATTGGGTGTTTTGTGACTGTGGCCAGATCCCTCATACTTCCATAATTCTTAAATTATATTTAATAATCCTGATATGAGGATATAAGAGCAGAATCACTGACCTTCCTGGAGACATTATCCACAGATAACTTAGTGCACAGGGAGTGCAGCGACTTGGTATCGTCCTTATCTCCAGAAGTAAATGTTGGAGAAGAAATGGTATATTTCTTATTGGCAACTTCTTGCAGCAATGACACCAGGTACTCACTGCAGTCGTCTTTCTGGAAAACCTAGAAATAAACAAATCATTAAAACATGGGGAAAATATATAGACTAATACCAGGGTACTAGGGTTTCATTTCCAATAGTTTAGTATAGAGTATTTTTATGAGTGCCCTTTTGCCATTTTCCATGATGGTCTGTTGATCTTTTTCTCTCCATATGAAAATACGTAATCAAAGCTAACTTGATATGCATAAAATAGGCAGCGGTCAAAGAATCAGAGATCTAGCTTTTGGGGGTACCTCATCAGTGTGCCAATGCAGTCTGCTGGATCATCATAGGCCCACTGTATAATCTGATCCTTGGCCCTCCGGCCAACAATCGCTCTGATCTGCTCTAGCCCAATGTGGCCCAGGGAATACCAAACAAAGAACGGATCCGCACTCTCAAGATGCGAGACATCTTACAATAAAACGTTTTATTTTTTATTTAAGACCTGAGAGTGCGGATCCGTTCTTTGTTTGGTATATATTTAAATTTTAATACTGCACCCAGGCAACTTAAACCATTTGTCGAGAGTGCTGGCTACCTTGTGGACTATATATATATATATATATATATATATATATATATATATATATATATATATATATATATATATATACACAATATCAAAACAGGGGGGTTTTTAAAATTGGGCGTTTGTTTTGGGAATATCTCTCCTTTAAAAGCCTGATTGCTGGCTGGGGAGGATTTAGCCTTCAGTGAAAAAACAGCGTTCAACGGACATTGATTACAGGTAATGCTAAAATGCACATAAAATATAAAACAAGTTAGGGACCGCCATTCGGGGTTTACCTTGACGTGGTATGGTGGCTTATCAATTTTATGATCATAACTTTGTAACAAAATAACCCCTGTTTTGGGTACATATGCAATAGCATTTATTATACTTATATATATACTTTAAAGCCTTTAGAGTGCTCCCACAACCCCCCTGTTTTGATATTGTATATATATATATATATATATATATATATATATATATATATATATATATATATACCGTATACACATATATATATCCAAACAATTGCTTTATCCGATGAGAATCTACTAGACTAAATTGTAATTGCTCCCCTATATAGGATGCATCACAGGCACGTGTTAAATAAAAAGTGTTTTCATGGTAACCTACACCAAATTCTCCATAACTTGACAGGATGTAAGTAGGAGAGAACCAAGCTTGACAGCTCCCCCAAAGTTCAGCTTTTCCCATTATGTGTTTTCCCTGGGTATACACGTAGGCTTTCCTGTGAAAGTCTCATTGTCTGCTGGAGGGATTGTCCTCTTCTCATAGCAAAAATAACTTTGGCTTTAGAGTCTAGACCAGGGGTCCCCATTGCCTGTGAGCCACATTCAAATGTTAAAAGAGTTGGGGAGCAACACACACGTAAAACAAGCCCCTGGGGGTGCCAAACAAGGGCCATGATTGGCTATTTGGTAGCCCCTATGTGGACTGACAGCCTACAGGAGTCTCTACTTGGCAGTACACCTTTTTATGCAACCAAAACTTGCCCCAAAGCCTGAAATTCACAAATAAGCACCTGCTTTGAGGCCACTGGACTGGACTGACACCTACAGGAGGCTCTACTTGACAGAATGGTTTTTCTGCAACTAAAACCTGCCTTCAAGCCTGACATACAAAAATAAGCACCTGCTTTGAGGCCACTGAGAGCAACATCAGCCCCTATGTGGACTGACAGCCTACAGGAGGCTCTACTTGACAGAACACATGGTTTTTCTGCAACTAAAACCTGCCTTCAAGCCTGACATACAAAAATAAGCACCTGCTTTGAGGTCACTGAGAGCAACATCCAATGGGTTGCTCATGAGCCACTGGTTGGGGATCACTGGTCCAGACAATATAAGTACTTATAGGAATAGTTGCTCAGTTCAACTAACCAATAGCAACCAATTAGTGATACCGATATGTGTGGTTAGTATGGATACCTTACAAGTATTGGGGTCAAGGGCACCACCTGCATATAGGTTGTATATTCTCCCAGGTGCTCGCATGATTTTCCTTTCACTGTTCAAATACATACAGGCATTCATTGGTTTCTTGTGAAACTGACCCTAATATTGTGTAAATGTGATAGTGACCTTATCAGAGCGGTCAAGCTCGGCATCCATGTTATCGAGGGACCTGTAAATTTTTGCTTCAACCCAAAGTGACATCACACACAGATGTGCACCACCGGAAGGGTAAGTCCCAAAGAAATAAGGGGAGTCGAAAGCTCTTCCTTAGGTTGCATGCTCCACTGGGCCAGGAAATGATGCATCATTGTTATAAAGAGCTGACTGAATGCTTGACCCCATACCTGGGAATTACTGAATTCTTCCAGTCTGTCCAATAAATCTGGATTCATAGAGAAATCGACCAGACAACAGTCTTCTATCCAAGTCTGCAGCAGGATCAGAGAGCGGTGGTAGATTTTCTTATCCACAGATGGGAGAGAAGTTGCTTCTCCGCTGCATCAATAAACACATGTTATTGCACAGAAAAGAAACTAGCGTAAAACATCTGATCTTGCAGATTAAGGCAGATTGTTAATGATTTTTTTTTTCCAGAAATCCTTTTTATAGGACAAATGGGAAGATAGATTAACTATAGTAACTTGTCTCTTAAAATATTAATGTTAATGGTATAAAGCTTGTTTGTTCATATTTTATAGTACAAGACGAAACAGCACCACCTTCTTTTTAGAAATTAAAACGCCTTTATTGGAACCCTTTAGGGCATTACAGCAACGTTTCGGGTCGCACCTGACCCTTTGTCAAGCTTGTTGTTCATATTTTATAACCATAACTTTGTTTTCTTTCCATTAGTAATAAACTTTAGGTATATACAGTATAATTATAAGACAATTACATGGCAGTTATGACATCCTTATATTCAGGATTATAAATGGGGTAACGTTCCAATACACAAATAAATAAAAAAAAGCCTTTTGTGAGCCATTTTATGACCACAGTTTAAACAAACTTTAGAATCATTTTCTAGAGGTTATCTTTGAGTGCAAGGTATAGTTTCAGCACAGGAATTAAGCCTGCAATGCAATGTGCCGATCAGAAGAAGGAAAGCTGAGCATGATGAAGTGAATGAGTGGATTACCTTGCTGCGGTGCAATTTATCCTGTCAATAAGAAACTGAAGGAGATCCTCCTGCGTGCAGAAGTATCGGAATGTGTAAAGAAATTGCTGCACATAGCCATCCAAAAAGGCATTTCTGTGAAAAGCCAAAAATACAACATATAATGAAACAGTGAAATTGCTTTTACAGAAGGCTGGCATGGAAGCTATAAATAAGCTATAAATAAAACATAAGGTTTCCCACCAAGGGAGAATTTCACAGACCTGCTAAGCTGAATTCTTCAGCGCACTAGTTTAAGTGCTCTCTGGTAAAGAAAATCTTCCTTTAAGGATAATATACAGTTACAGAGCTGGCATTGCAACAATAGTATGGTACATTTATCCAATATATCACATAACTTGTGGTTACCCCTAAAGCTGGTCATACACGTTGTAATAGCACTGTATAATTAATGGTACAATTAGCGGGGGCTATAGATTTTCTGTGATTATAAAATAGGCAAAAAGTATGTTCAGCACAAGCCATATTAATTAAACTTCATTTTGGGGCAGATTTATCAAAGGTCGAAGTGAATTTTCGAATTAAAAAACGTCGCATTTCGAAGTAAGTTTTGGGTACTTCGACCATCGAATAGACCAAATTCGACTTTGATTCGAATTGAAAAACCTTCGAAAATTCGACCACTCGAAAATTGAAGTACTGTCTCTTTAAAAAAAACTTTGACTTCAACATTTCGCCACCTTAAACCTGCCGAATTGCTAGGGGACCTCCTAGAACCTATCTGAGGCTTTTGGGCAAGTTTTTAGAAGTCTGGCTTGCTTGCAATGCAGTATACAGAGATGAAAGGCAACAGAGATTGGTCTGTACTGTGCACTTAAAGGGATTCTGTCATGATTTTTATGAAGTCATTTTTAATTCTAAATTACACTGCAAATAATTCACTCTACCATATAAAATGTCATTCCTGAACCAGCAATTGTATTTTTTTTTTCTTAGTTTTAATATTGGTGTTTAGGCACCATCTCAGGTCATTTAGCCTGGCCATGTGCTTTCAGAAAGAGCCAGCACTTTAGGATGGAACTGCTTTCCGGCAGGGGTGATATCACTCCAACTTGCAGTACAGCAGTAAAGAGTGGCTGAAGGTTATCAGAGCACAAGTCACATGACTGGGGGCAGCTGGGAAACTGACAATACATCTAGCCCCATGTCAGATTTCAAAAATAAATATAAAAATATCTGTTTGCTCTTTTGAAAAATGGATTTCAGTGCAGGATTCTGCTGGAGCAGCACTATTAACTGATGTGTTTTGAAAATATTTCTTTGCCATGACAGTATCCCTAAAATAAAGGGCAAGATGCAAAGCACAGTGGTATGGGTGCCACTCCATCATGTACTTAATGTCTGCCACAGGTGTCTTGTGCCCATTTGGCACTCCTTCATTTAGGCACACAGGTTGTGTGCCTAAATGAAGTGCAGGCTATAGAGTGCCCATGACTACAGCATTGCCAAATGCAGCCTTTGGAGGAATCAAATAAAAACACTTACATAGGCACATGCACGCACACTCACTTAGACGAGTTTTGCTAAATAATATTTTCTAATAGGAACAGGAACAAATTCTTTAGAAGATTCTGGAAGCCAAATGGTCAGTTATCCAATTACAACACAGAAATCATTACCTGGAATAAAGATGCGCCATTAAACCCAGAGGTGTCCCTGCTTGAAGGACTTTGGATGTACGGTCACGATGTTGCCCTTTCTCATTATAGATGAGCAGAAACGATGCGTCGGCTTCAGAGTCCACTTCTGGTTGTGCAGTAAGATTTGCTACTTTTGGAAGCGCGTGTGGCTCAATACCCCATTGCTCTGCATAAGAAACCTTCCCATGGAGAAAAATCACATTCAGAGTCCTTTTCTATTGTGTGCCCCAATACCAAACGACATTTTTTGTAGCAGATTAGCTGTGTAAATATGGCCATTGAGAATTGAGACATCATCGTGCTCTTTAAATCAGCATTACTTGCAGCTCTGACGGAGCAAACATTTACATATGTGGAGGGTGAAACATACAGAACAATGGCAATCAGACTTACCTGGAGAAACTTTTTAGCCAATTCAAGAAACTGCACCTTTGACTTCATTTCTTCCAAATGTCCTTTAAGCTTGGGTAGAAGCTCCTTTACATCAGAACCTGCAGATACAGAGTAGGAACACCATATGTAGTACCTACACTACTTCTCCATTGTTTGTTAGTGGGTGTGTGGTCAATTAATTGTGTATATTGCTGTGGACCAGCACATCAACTCGCACTCTTACATCTAAATCCGATTGTGGGCGTTTGGTCAAATATCGTGTACAATGTTCAGAATGGACCAGCACTGCAAATATTTTCAAACAAACACTTTATTGAGTCATCACTCGCTTATACAACGTTTCGGGCCTCTTTGAGGCACGAGGGCCGAAATGTTGGATACGCGAGTGTAGTACTTGGTTGCCCTTATATTAGACACCAGTGGGATCACCTGACTATAGTTGGGAAGGGTGGGGGCTACAACATGGAGCTGGTCACTGCTCCTGTATAACTATAACAAACAAGGAAAATTTGTGCTCACCACTAATTTTTAAAACCATTAGGCGGGGGTGCAATGAGGCTGTGACCACAAAATACATATAGACAATTACAAGAGTCCTCTGCACTCAACCCATTATCAACATATTTATTGATCCCTGTTTTGTTTAAAGGGTAAGGCATTTTTAGTAGCAGTATGTACAAAATGTCTCTGTCTTAATATATATATATATATATATATATATATATATATATATATATATATATACACATATATACACACAGAATATCACAGAAAGTGCATGTTCTGAAAAAGCCTTAGCCAATTCTTGTTGCAATGTGGCTGGGTGGGGATGCTGGGACCTGAACTTCAAGCTGGAAAGATGCAAAATCTCTGCCATGTATATGGGTTTATTCTTGTAGAGCCTCTGTCTATAAAAGGAAGGGGGGGGGGATTAAAGAAACAATTGCTTCACTTCTGGCAACCTGTAACAACGAATGAACAGTGAGCATTTAGCTGTCTGCTGTTAAAAGCAAGCACTGCATTGGTTGCCAATATGGATTCCAAAACACTGACCCTGTTACTATATCCTTTACACAGCCAACAGAATACAGAGACCTTGTTGAGTCTAGCTACATAGACTTGCACCCAAAACTGGACCTGAGGTGTTACCCACATGGACCCACTAATTGCAGCATCTTACCCAGAACCCAACTCGCTAACTGCTGCAAATCATTATAACTAGGAAGTGGACTCATCTGCCCACCTCAACCTACTTGGGGTCATTTCCAGAAGATTTTTTTTTTACCAGTATTCACATCTTAATTATTTTCTGTTATTTATATAGCCCTGACACATTTCTGCAGCACTTTACAGATATTATACATCATTTACATCAGTTGCTGGCCCAGAGGATCTTGTGTTTTTGGAGCATGGGAAGAAACAGAGTAACACACACAAGGGAAGAACATAAAAACTCCTTCCAGATAGTGCCCGACATGGATTTTTACTATGTTACCCTTGTTTGTAAAATTATTTTTAGACTCTTGTTCATTATAAATTAATGTAAAGTGCTGAGTAACTTACTGTTTCTAAATAAATACATGACGATGATGCCCAGAACGCTAACGCCATGTATATAAATCTAAGGGGAAACTCCAGGAAATAGAGGAGAGTTGAGAGCTCAGCCTGTGTATTTCCTGAAATTCTAGTGCACATTGTGAAAATTAGGCTCACTGAAGCCAAAACCATCCAAAGGTCGATCCAATGAAGGACTCAAACAGGAACCTCAGTGCAATATGTGTTTTATATCCAAACAGCCGTGACATCTAATACCGCGTCAGCAGAGTGCCCATTACCTTTACTTCTTTTCCCTTTTAGCAGAGAATTCTGATAAAGCTTGATTGTTTTTCTGTAATTTTTTGTTTCAATCATAAGCTGCTGTTCAAGTTCCTAAAAAAAGAAACCAAAAATAATCTTTATAAAAGACTTCTCTGATCATTCCAAATATATACACATACACGTAAGATCAATAAGTAAATATGGCACTCCCTCAGGAAGACATAACAATGATTTTGCTACTGAGACTCACTCTGCACAGAAGAAGCATTTGCCACAGGATTTTACATATAAAAGCTAACATTCTGTAGACATCAATGTCTCTTTTAACTCAAAAATGCATGATGTCTCTGTAAATAAATAAATAAATATCTATGTAAGGTGATGTTGTTTTCTTAAAGAAAATGGATATTTGGAACTCTAGAAATTAAACACTAACCAGTCTTTTGGCGTCTATACTTTTGGAAAATCCTTCTTTTTGCCTTCCAAGCATATGAACATACTGCTGAACTTCTGGATGAAACAGCTGGGCTCCATAAAAAGAACTACACCAGCCGCTGCTGCATTTGTACAACTCAGCTGGAGAGATGGACATAGTCATATTGTTCTCTCGATGGTTCACTAAAGAGTCTTCAGGGTTTTCTTCACTTTCTTCTTGATAATCGGGACCGACACAGTAACTATTAGTGTCAGAGAATGCCTGAAGCAAGTAGTGTTCTTCAATATTGGATGGAGCACTAGACATCTGTGACTGGGGATTCTTGTCAGGGGACTCTGGTGAATCAGTCATATCAGGCTCATCAAGAGAAGAGTCTTTTTCAGAGCTGGTTATTGCCTGCACCTCAATACCTGAAAAGGGAAGAAGAAGAATGTGTAGGGGCATTACTATTGCACTTACTGTATGTCATCATTGGCAGGACACTGAAATATTAACTTATAACATTAATCTTCAGATGAAATATGGAGAAGCACACATACCAATGAGGGTATTTATTGTATCATGGACACATACGGCACACCAAGTCTCAGAGCATCTCATCGATTTCTAAGTATTAGTACAGCGGCCCCCAACGTTTTTTTTACCAGTGAGCCACATTCAAATGTAAAAAGAGTTGGTGAGCAACACAAGCATGAAAAAGTCCCTTGGGTGCCAAATAAGGGCTGTGATTGACCATTTGGTAGCCCCTATGTGGACTGGCAGCCTACATGAGGCTCTACGTGGCACTATACTTCATTTTTATGCAATTAAAACTTGCTTCCAAGCCTGGAATTCAAAAATAAGAACCTGCTTTGAGGACACTGAGATCAACATCCAAGGGGTTGGAGAGCAACATGTTGCTCACAATCACAATCACTGTATTATTATATGTGTGATTATCTATGCTTTTAGTATAAATGAAGTTCCTAATACCTTGTTAAATTTCTAATGGAAATGTGTTCAGTCTGAGTGATAGGACCCTAGTGAACTATGCTGGTGGGACAAGGAATTCTGAAAACATAAGGTTTTGCACCATGTTGTTGGGCAAGGGGTTCTGGAGCTCACACAAATGAGACATATAAGTGTAGGATATGGTGTCCCAGCAAACAAGGAAGTTTATTATGTTTGTGGAAGAACGCATTCTAAAACACTTAGGGGTATATTTATCAAAGAGTGAAGTTAGAGATCGCCACAGTCCGAGTGAAATTCCACCACTCTCCATTCATTTCTATGGGATTTTAAAGGCGTATTTATCAAAGGGTGAACTTTCACCCATTGATAAATACTCTTTTAAAAATCCCATAGAAATGAATGGAGAGTGGTGGAATTTCACTCTAGCGGACTGTGGCAATGTCTAACTTCACTCTTTGACAAATATACCCCTTTCAGTTGTCAGAACACTGCATGGGCTTAGGCTACACTCTACACTACCCAGCTGTGTCAAGAAATTTTTCTCCAGAAGTGGCTGAGATTTACAGCAGAGCACATAGCCCTATGCTAGCAATACCTTGGAAAAGTGCTTTCCGGTGCACAAGTGTGTCAGCTATTATTCCACACGAGGAGCCTGTTATTTCTGCTCCATGCAGTTTTGTTAATTATGTACGTAGATGGACAGGATTCTTATTTCTGACAAAGAAAAGTCAATCAAATTCTGGGGGTTAGATAAGCCAGAAAAGCAAACTGACATTGTTCTAAGCCAGAGGTTTCCAAACTACAGGTGATGGGGGATCAGCCTAAAGGCCAGATGGAGAGGACACTGGACAATTGCCCTGTCCTGCATACTCCATAATTATGTAGGGTGAGCTATCATTTTTTATTCTTTTGAGGCTTGAAACCAAAAAGTGCTGCCTGACGTACATGCTATGGGCTCATATATACCACATGGAATGTAATATTTATGGGTTATGGCGTTGTTATAATATTTACTATGTAACTGGATACACTGGGGGGGGCAGACAATTACTTTAAGGGCTACATCTAGGGCTGCCACCTGGGCAGTATTTTACCGGCCTGGCCGGTAAAAATTATGGTTGATCCCAATATTAGTAATAGAGAAAAAAGATAGATATATAGGAAGTGCAATTTTTTTTTCAGAAAAGGTGGCAACCCTAGCTACATCTATTTTCTAGATATCCAGTGGAACTGACCTAGCCTAGTCTACTGTTCCATGTTTACTGTAGTTAAACAGTAAGACAAATTTCACATGCAAAACAGTAGAGAAACAGCTGGTTTGCTCCCCCCTCCACCTCCCCAATTATGTGTGCAATGACAGGAATGAAATCCTACAACCCAACTGTTAACATACAGGGGTGGATTTTGGCAGAAAATACACATTGGAGTGTTACTGTGCAGAAAAGTAATTTCTAATTAAAGACAATTAGACTCCCCACAAATCATCAACAATCTGATTTACTGGACCCCAGGTCTGGACTGAGAATTAAAATAGGACCTAGCTTTTCAGGTACACAGAGGCCCAAACAGCCCCCACTAGCCCACTAAATACTGACTTTCTATGGCACCTTGTAGCAGCCCCTCTGGCATTTGCCAGAACCCATAGATTGCCAGTCTGGGCCTGCTGGACCTGTTTGGTCTGGCTCACTCTCATTTTGCTATTTGTGGATAGGTGAAAAGAGACCAATACTTTCATAGATGAAGTACAAAGATAAGAACTTTAAGGGCTTTAGCACACGGGCAGATTTGGGGAGATTTAGTCGCCTGCCGACTAATCGCCTCTTCTTCGGGGCGACAATCTCCCCAAACTGCCTTCCGCCTGCTAAAATGAAAAATCGCCTGTAGCAATGCACTCGCGGTGCCTCACGAGGAAACTTCGGGCTACTTCGGAAATCAAAGTGCCGCGAGTGCAATGCCGCAGGCGATTTTTCATTTTAGCAGGCGGAAGGCAGGGAGAAGGCAGTTCGGGGAGATTGTCAACCCAAAGAAGAGTTGATTAGTCGCCAGCCGACTAAATCTCCCCGAATCTGCCCGTGTGCTAAAGCCCTAAAGGGGTTGTTTACCTTCAAAAACTTTTATCAATTCAGTTGTTTTCAGATTGTTTGCCAGAAATAGACTTTTTTCAATTGCTTTCCAATTTTTACAGTTTTTCCAAAATCTAAATTTAAAGTTGAATGTTACAGTCTCTGGTGTTTCAGTCTGGCAACTTAATGATCCAGGTGCAGATTATGAACTGTTACAATTTGCTACATTGGTTGATACATTTCTCAGCAGCATCTGTGGAGTATTAGCAACTATTGTATCAATTCTAACAGCTGTATGTAATGAAACCCAGGGATTCTGCTTAGCAGGACAAAAGATAAGAAATGTATCAACTAAATGTTTCAATTTAGAACAGTTGACAGAGTCGGTGACCCCCCTCCCAAGGATGCTTCAGAAAGGTATAATTATAAGAAGGTGAAAAATGAAAGTAAAATCTTAAATATCAGATAAACAGTCACAAATAGAATGTAATTGAAAAAAAGGCTTTATTTCTAGTGAACTATATGAAAACAACTGAAAAAAAGTGTTGTAAGGTGAACGACCCCTTTTAAGTGTTTTCAGTAAAATAACCTGTAGAATTATTTCAGCACAAGAGCTTGATAAAAGGCCGCATATAGGCCTGAAACGTTGCTGAATGGGTCTGCAATGACAATTTGAATAAAGGCATTTTTTAACCACAAGGTGCTGTGCTGAAATAATTCTACTATATTGGAGTGGAGGATAGACCACTGATGGTACGTGCACCTCTTTATCTGTGAAATTGGGGCATTTGAGCTGACTAGAAATTTCTACAAGTAAAATAACCTGACCATTCAACAATACCTCTCTCCATGGCCAATGTTAAATTCGAAGTATCAGGTGACATTTCTCGTTCACTACCCATAAGCCCCTGTGAGGTGTTTAATACTGTTTCTTCACTGTCTGTAACACCCGATTGTTCCGTGCTTGACATCACTGCCGGCTTTCTTTGCTTCCGTGATTTCCTTTGAACTTTCTTTAATAAGTGTTCAGGATTACACTGATCATAGGATTCACGCTCCTTTCTTCTGGTAAACAACAAAACAATGGCATTAATTACAGGCTATTGCCAATCAAAACAATAGGGGGTTTAACCTGATTTACAGATATAACATAAATAACACGTTCTCAGTAATAAAGAAATAAGAAGTCAAGGCGAAGCTCACATTTACTTTTGGTATGTTACTTTTCAAGTAGGCAAAACTGTATAATTTAGTTACTGCCAGCATTATATAGTAGCACTTAAATTTATTTTACACATTCCCCTCCCTTCCACACTGGTATTTTAATAGGCAGCAATAACTAAGTTTTATACCTCTCATCTACCCACAGGGGCTTGTGACAGGGGCTGAACCGACTTATGTGCCCAAGATATTATAGATCAGGCACATCATTTATGAACATAGATGCAAAATTGCACTTTTTAATTACAACAGTAACCAAGGTCAAGGAAAGTAAGGGGTTTAAGGTGGTGTGAAAAAACACCAACAAATAAAAGTGTTTTAAAGTAATGAAAATATCATGTACTGTTGCCCTGCACTGGTAAAACTGATGTGTTTGCTTCAGAAACACTACTATTGTTTATATAAACAAGCTGCTAAGTAGCAATGGTGGAAATTTAAAAAGGTTATATGGCACAGGTTAAATAGTGGATAATAGATAACACCATTATATTCTACAGAGCTTGTCTGTTATCTGCTGTGTAACCTGAGACTTTTCTCTTTTGAATGGCTGCCCCCATTGCTACACAGCAGCTTGTTTATATAAACAATAGTAGTGTTTCTAAAGCAAACACAGCAGTTTTACCAGTGCAGGGCATTATATTTTTATTACTTGTTTGGTGTTACTGTTCCTTTAAGAGGACACAGAGCATTTTCTCTGGTCATATCAGTCAATGGGAGCAGGCACTTGTGTTTTTGAGGTTCTTTACCACCAACGCACCAAAATGCCTAGCCACCTTCCATTGACTGTATAGCAAAAGAAAAACAAACAAAGCTCCGGGACTGGCAGTTTTTGGCCATAAAATGTGCATTACTGGTGCTTAGAAAGACAATGCCACCCAGGCCTGTTGTATTAAATGGGCAAACATTTGACCAGTGCTCCCACCATTTGTATAGTTCTGGACTGTTTAAAAGGTACCTGCCCGGGTCTTCGGCAAGCTGAGTGAGAGATCGCATGTCGGCGCACGCGCAGTTGGAGCAAGTTGCCGATATGCGACAACTGCGCATGCGCCAAAACTCACGAGAATTGACGAAGCACCGTAAGAAGACACCAAGACCTGAAAGATGGCTGCATGGAACTCAGATGCCAAAATCTGTGACGAGGGGTAAGTGTAAAGTATGGGGCATTTCCCCGGGGTAGTTAGGCTGGGGGGAAGAGGGAGGGGGGTCTATGTGGGGTGGGGGCAGGGCCGCCATTAGAAATCACGGGGCCCCGTACAACAAAATTTTTGGGGCCCCCTGGGCCCCGGCCACACTGACGACCAAGCTCCGCCCCATATCCCGCCCACTCCACATCGCAGTTAAAAGACCACACAGACATCAGCGCTAAAAAAGTAAACCCCCCCCCACACAAGTTGTAAAAAGCTATTGATGGTCAGGGCCCCCTTATAAAAAATTGGGGCCCCAAAAAAAAAAATTACATTTTTTTTTTTTTTTTTAAAACATTGGTGGCAGGGGCCCCCTTATAAGTTAAAAACAAATTGGGGTCCCAAAAAAAAATTATTTTTTTTTGAAAAAAAAAAACATTGGTGGCAGGGGCCCCCTTACAAGTTAAAAACAAATTGGGGCCCCAAAAAAAAATTTGAAAAAAAAAAATTTTTTTTTTTGAAAAAAAAAACCAAACATTGGCGGCAGGGGCCCCCTTATAAGTTAAAAACAAATTGGGGCCCCAAAAAAAAATTTGAAAAAAATATATTTTTTTTTTGAGAAAAAAAAAACTGGTGGCAGGGGCCCCCTTACAAGTTAAGAAAATTAATTTTATATAAAAAAAAAAAAAAAAAAAAATACAATGGTGGCAAGGGGCCCCTTACGAGTTAAAAAAAAAATTGGGGCCCCAAAAAAAAAGTTTTAAAAAAAGATTGGTGGCAGGGGCCTATAGAATATTAAAATAATACATTGGTGGCCAGGGGATTAAAAAAAAAAAAAACACAAACTGGTGTTCAGTAGAATTGAACTCATGGCTTCAGTACTTCAACTTCGCCTCCTTTCGTGACTTCGGGTCTTTTCACCGCTTCAGGACTTCAATTTCGGCTGTTTTCGTGACTTCGGGTCTTTGCGCTGCTTCAGGACTTCGGCTTCGGCTGTTTTCGTGACTTCGGGTCTTTTCGGCGCTTCGTGACTTCGGCTTTTTCCGTGACTTCGGGTCTTTTCGGCGCATCGGCTTCGGCTTTTCGGCACTTCCGCATTCGGCACGCAAGAGGCAAGACGTACGGCTCGGGCGCTCGTAAGGGGGGCCCGGATCTTCAAAAAATGCAGCGCTGCCGGGCCCCCCTTCATGCCCGGGCCCGGTACGCTTGTCCCCCCTGTCCCCCCCTGATGGCGGCCCTGGGTGGGGGTACCGTTTTTTTTTGTTAAAGGGTTGAATTCTCCTTTAAGGGGGGCCACATGGGACATAACTAACTGTTCAGCGAGTTTGCAATTGATCCTCAGCATACAGGTCAGATTCAAAGGAAAACAGTCAAGTCACTGATTGGTTACTGCCTGGTAATCAATGGAAAGCAAGTGAGCTGCAAAGCAGGAAGAAGTGTTCTGCTTATTATGTTACACATCCAGTCACTCCAGCCTTTATACATTATATTTTTGACTAATTAACAATATTAGAAACATTCATTATTTTGCACGGCCTATTTATTTACACAGTTTTTATTTTTACACTGAACAACTCCTTTAAAATGGCCCTGATATGTCTGACATTCTTCCCTAAACAATACCTAAAAAGTGAAGTGAGAGAAAGCTGAAAGTGCTAAAATGGGTACAAATGAAGGCTCATGTCACCTGTTAGATGGAGGTGATTTCCCACTGACCACCTTGTAAAGTTTTTCGAGTAGATGATCATCCCAGTAAAGGTCACAAAACTTCTCACGTATGGCCCCACAGAATGTGGCATGCTGGAGGCCTTGGAGGGCAAAAATATATTCTCCTACGGGATATAAAACACCGTTACTGCTTTATAGGCATCCCAAACATATTAACTATAAACCAACAACCTGGCTACATTAGAAGACATTTGCATGTTTAATCAGAACTGTAGTAAAAAAAGAAATGCCATCATTCATGGGAAATAATCACAAACATAGATTGTGCAGGTATAAGATCTGTTATCCGGAAACACATTATCCAGAAAGATCCGAATTACGGAAAGGCCGTCTCCCATAGACTTAATTTTATCCAAATAATTCATATTTTAAAAAATTATTTCCCTTTTCTCAGTAATAATAAAACAGTAGCTGGTACTTGATCCCAACTAAGGTATAATAAATCCTTATTGGAAGCAAAACCAGCTTATTGGGTTTATTTAATGTTTACATGATTTTCTAGTAGACTTAAGTTATGCAGATACAAATTTCAGAAAGATCCCTTATCCGGAAAA
This sequence comes from Xenopus laevis, assembly GCF_017654675.1. Lineage (NCBI taxonomy): Eukaryota > Metazoa > Chordata > Amphibia > Anura > Pipidae > Xenopus > Xenopus laevis. The sequence goes on from NC_054383.1 coordinate 21,861,455, forward strand.
CCCCAGGTCCCGAGCATTCTGGATAACATGTCCCATACCTGTATAAGCATTTATAGTACTCCATGAACAATATAAAATGGGTTACACAAACTGCAAAGCTAATATAAAGGAATTAATATAAAGGAAGTTACATGTATTAATTCAGTTTTATGGTGAGCACTCAGAGGGCCCAATCATAAGGCATCACCTACAGTACTTGGACCTACTCAACTGTTACATGGGAACCATTGAGCTTATAAAACATTCATAATACTGCATTTATGATTAATACATCCATTAAACATATAGGGCCAGATTTGTTTACTGGGCAACAAAACATTTTCCTTGATAAAAAGTCATGCAAGTCACGGAATTCAATTAGGAGATACAGGTATGGCATCTGTTATCCGGAAACCCTTTATCCAGAAAGTTCCAAATTATGGAAAGGCTGTCTCCCGTAAATTAATTTTATTCAAATAATCCAAATTTTTACAACTGATTTTCTTTTTCTCATTAATAGTAAAACAGTAGCTTGTACTTGATCCAAACTAAGATAAGCAAAACCAGCCTATTGGGTTTATTTATTGTCTATTGACTTAAAACGGAACTCCAAAAAAACATAACTAAGGCTTTTTGAACAGTAAACACAGTTTCGAGCAACTTTGCAATATACATCAATTAAAAAATATGCAGATTTTTTTTTATTTTTAATGGTTTGGAACATTTCCCTAAGCCTAGCCCCCTGCCCTTCAGCTGATCTTTCTGACTACTTTGCTGAGCTGACTGACTACTGTTACTTTGTATCACCAGCCATCTGTCCTCAGCCTGCATCCTCCAAACCCCACAATTCCCTGCACATGTGATTTCAATAAGGAATGGAACATCACAGTGCAATGCATTGTGGGTTATGTAGTTCCCGCATGTTGTCTGTAAGCTGTGGAGAAGTTGTTACAATTTGTAACGTCAGTGTTTAGTCCCTCCTTCCCTGCCAGTTTTTCATATGATGCAGAAATAGAAGAACTGTTAAAACAGCTGGATTTCAGTATAGAAAATGGCATTTATTCATACTTTTTGAAGAAACCGATAACGGTGAAGGGTATATTAGGGGTTTCTGTGTTATGTGGGCCTCTTTATAAAATTTTGGTTTGGAAGCTGGAGTTTCCCTTTAAGGTATGGAGATTTAAATTATGGAAAGATCCATTATCCGGAAAACCACAGGTCCCGAGCATTCTGGATAATAGATCCCATACCTGTACATTTTTCTCACTGAATTGAGTTTGGCCCATGATCTTAATTAATATGAGCTAGAAAAAATAAGAAAGGGCTAATGGGAATTTCTCAAAACAGAGGCCCACTGTGGAATAGGACTACTAGGAGGTCCTCTGGTACTCGGGCAGGCCAGTCTGATCTCGTTTACGTTTTCTAACTTACATATACAAGTATAGGATCCATTATCCGGAAGCCCATTATCCAGAAAGCTCCGAATTACAGAGGCCATCTCCGATAGACTTCATTTTATCCAAATAATCCAAATTTTTGAAAATGATTTCCTTTTTCTTTGTAATAATAAAACAGTACTTGATCCCAACTAAGATATAATTAATCCTTATTGGAGGAAAACCCATCTTATTGGGTTTATTTAATGTTTAAGGGTCTGACCACATGGGCAGATTCGGGGAGATTAGTCGCCAGGCGACAAATCCCCTCTTCTTTGCAGGCGACTAATCTCCCCCCGATCTGCCTTCCGCAGGCTAAAATGGAAATCGCTTGGGGGCAGGCAAACGGATCTCTTTGTTTTCCGAAGTTGCCCAAAGTTTCCTCGTGAGGCAATTATGGAATTATGAAGCACTCCTAGTGCCTGCCCCCCGAATGGTCTTCATTATTTATATTTTTAAATTATTTGCCTTCTTCTCCTGAATATTTCCAGCTTTAAAGTGCGGGTCACTAACCCCATCTAAAAGCAAACGTAAAGCTACAGATGAAGTTAATTCTAACATGGCCTAGATTATAGCTCTTGGCTGCCTACACCCACACATCATTGGCTCTTATTCATCCTTCACTATTCCCATTACACACTTAGCCTGACATGCCTTCTCTAAAACTTCTGCATTCTTCCCCAGCAAAACAGGGAAGGATTCAGCGGAAGGTGAAGAGTTAAACAATTTCTCCTCAAAATAAATTCCATAAGCAGAGAAACAGATTCGCACTGAAACCGACAGGGCAATAAAATATGATTGGTATTCCCTTGGTGAAAGGCAGCTTTCAGTGATTTACGCCATATACAAATAACACGGTTAACTAAACAAGCATTGCTATAGAAAGCCTTAAACAGTCTGTAAATAAATGGAGCACATGGGCAAAAATCATTTTTATACGGCAACGCAATACAGGGACAATTCAGTGCTGAAATAGCAGGTGATAACTTCCCATTATTTTCAAAGGGATGCGCATGTTATACTGTAGGCTGACAAAAGCAACTGTCATCAGAGAAAGGAGACTTCCTGGCTTTCGTGTAACAAACTCTCTATGGCTTCTCTATCGAACAGAGACAAGCAATACCTAATCTAAAGGCGTGAAAGCGCTGAAATTACATTTAGGGCTTTAGCACACAGGCAGATTCGGGGAGATTTAGTCGCCTGGCACCTAATCGCCTCTTCTTCAGGGCTGAGCTGCCACCTCCCTGCGGAGAAGGGAAAAATCCCCTGCGAAATGCACTTACGGCGCTTCGATTTCCAAAGTCGCCCGAAGTTTTTCCTCACAACTGAAAGGTGATCCACCCCTTTAAGAGGAAACTGTCCTGCGTAAGGCAGGGGGAAGGCAGTTTGGGGAGACTGTCGCCCCGAAGAAGAGGCGATTAGTCGTCAGGCGACTAAATCTCCCCGAATCTGCCGTGTGCTAAAGCCCTTATAAGGAAAATGTAAAGAAAAGTTGTCATGAAAACGCAGTCTACTGATGAAACAGGGCTCTTGGATGCTCTGAAGAAGCTATTAGCTTATATAGGTGGTTATGTATTAACATGTACACAGAAATGCACTGTAACCATAAAAAGACTAGTTGTGCTACAGATAATATAAAGTGAAGCAAGTTAACCATAAATTACAATTAACAGTGCTACCTGCCGCACTGTTTGTCTTTTGAACCATTCTACAGGGAAGGAGATGTACAGTAGGGAGACAAAATCTCGACCCGCACCCAAACCCGCGCTCGCACACATCCGGCTCCCCTCCTCCTTTTATAGACCTGCACAGCCCCGCCCCACCGATGATGTAACAAAAGGGGCGTGACAGGCAGGCACACACCTATAAAAAGAGAAACTGGCAGTTTAAGGTCGCAGGGAGAACAGGCCTAAGAGCTCAACCCGAACCCCTCCCCAACCCAAAAACTATGCATGAGGTCGACCCGAACCCACCCGACACGTGGGTCCCGCGGGCATCAGGCAAGCCCGTACATCACTAATAAAAAGGGTTGTTTACCTTTGAGTTTACTTTGATGTAGAGAGTAATATTCTAAGACAATTTACAATTGGTCTTCATTTTTGATTATCAGTGTTTTTTTTTTTTAATTATTTCACTTTTCGGACTGTGACTCTCAGGTTTGAAATTTCAGCAGTTATCTGGTTGCAGGGAGTGGTTTGAAGGAAAGACCGGCAAATGAACAGGAGAGGAATTTAACAGAAAAACAAGTAATACAGGTATGGGATCCGTTATCCGAAAACCCTTTATCCACAAAGTTCTGAATTACGGGAAGGCCATCTCCCATAGACTCCATTATAATCAAATAATCCAGATTTTCAAAAATGATTTTCTTTTTCTCTGTAATAATAAAACAGTACCTTGTACTTGATCCCAACTAAAATATAATTAATCCTTATTGAAAGAAAAACCAGCCTATTGAGTTTGTTTAATGTTTACATGATTTTCTAGTAGCATGAAGATCCAAATTATGGAAAGATTCATTATCCGGAAAACTGAAGGTCCAGAGCATTCTGGATAACAGGTCCAATAGCTGTAGCAATAAAACTGTAACCTCAAGGAGTAGATTTTTTTGGCTGTCGGGACAGTGACCCCCATTTGAAAGAGTCAGAAGAAGGCAAACATAAACTATAAATAATGAAGACCAATTGAAAAGTGGCTAGAATTGGCCATGCTAATAAATTCAACTTATATGTAAACCACCACTTTAAATAAAATAATGCCTTCCAGTGGATGTGATACAACCATGCTATGAAGTTCTGGCTTCATATATAAAGAACATCTGGACAACAGCAGTCGCTACTGTACTTACCCATCGCAAGATCCTCAACTCCATTTTCCAAATAGCCATCAAATGCAAACTCCTCATGAATTAGTTGGATAACTTTTTGTAAAGGAGAACATAATGTCCTTTGTGGGGCAACGTGAACCACATTCTCTTGGGATGTACATCCATTGCTCCCTTTATTGGGGTAAGCATTAGCATTGGGATGAATCTGTGGGCTCTCCAACGCTAGTCCCAAAGTAGACAGTGCTAATTTGCCTATGGCATCGTTAACTTTGGTTTCTGAATGTTCCCCTTTCACAAAAACAGGGACAGGAAGGGTTTCAGAGTTTTTTAAACTCATCATGTCCAAGCCATTGTTTACTACAGAGGCCTGTGTTGATGTCTTCTCGGCCTTTGCCTGCTGAGGTGAAGGCCCAGCCTCCAGAGAAACACTCGGCATGTGTTCTGGAACACTAAGCTGCACTCGTACCAGTTTCAGATTTCCAGTTTTGGGATCCTGTTTGAGAATATAATTGTTTATAACTGGGCTGCTTGTTAATGTCGAAGAACTGGAGGAGAGGGAAGAGGCCCTCGATGAAGTCTTTTCTTTACAGTCAGATGAGGAGTCGGAAATGGACGACTGCAACAGATTTAGGTTTTGGCCATTGGAAGAATTTGTACTGGGGTGTGGCCTCTGGCACATCTTATCATCCGTGTGGTTTTCAATGTCACTGACAGAGATTTCTGCTTCCATGTCCTCTTCCATGTTAGTGCACGCAGATAGATTCTGATCGCTGAAAACGATGAAATAAATGTTTTGAATGGTATAAATAGGGGATAATATTTCATTAGGGGTTTGTACAAAGTAACACATACCTGCTAACATCAGTTTTTTGAGTTAAGATTATTGGTCTGAAATATGAGGCTGGAGATGTAAAAGCTGCCGGCAAATTGGTTGGCTTGTCTTTTACTGGAACAGGGCCTTTCACTGCCATCAGTTTGCTCTTAGCTGAAACTGGAACAAACCCTTTGAACACAATATAGAGAGATAATACAATAAATTAACAGCTATGCTACAACATGGTAATCTTTAATGATGGCAGAACTTGGGACAATACAGACTGCACAGGCCTATACATATGGATTCTCAGCCTTTGGCTGACTGCTATCCCACAGCTACAATCCCTTCTTAGAGACTATTATCCCACTGCTACTATAGGCACAATCTCTCCTTACTATACCTGCTATCCCACAATCACAGTCCCTTCCCAGAGACTATTATCCCAAAGCTACTATAGGCACCATCTCTCCCTACTATACCTGCTATCTCACAGCAACAGTCCCTTCCCAGAGACTATTATCCCACTGCTACTATAGGCACCATCTCTCCCTACTATACCTGCTATCCCACAGTCACACTCCCTTCCCAGAGACTATTATCCACTGTTACTATAGGCACCATCTCTCCCTACTATACCTGCTATCCCACAGTCACACTCCCTTCCCAGAGACTATTATCCCACTGTCCACTGTTACTATAGACACCATCTCTCCCTACTATACCTGCTATCCCAACAGCCACACTCCCTTACCAGAGACTATTATCCCACTGCTACTATAGACACCATCTCTCCCTACTATACCTGCTATCTCACAGTCACAGTCCCTTCCCAGAGACTATTATCCCACTGCTACTATAGGTACCATCTCTCCCTACTATACCTGCTATCCCACAGTCACACTCCCTTCCCAGAGACTATTATCTACTGTTACTATAGGCACCATCTCTCCCTACTATACCTGCTATCCCAGTCACACTCCCTTCACAGAGACTATTATCCCACTGTCCACTGTTACTATAGACACCATCTCTCCCTACTATACCTGCTATCCCAACAGCCACACTCCCTTACCAGAGACTATTATCCCACTGCTACTATAGACACCATCTCTCCCTACTATACCTGCTATCTCACAGTCACAGTCCCTTCCCAGAGAATATTACCCCACTGCTACTATAGGCACCATCTCTCCCTACTATACCTGCTATACCATTGCTACTATAGGCACCATATCTTCCCTGCTATCTCACAGTCACAGTCCCTTCCCAGAGACTATTATCCCACTGCTACTATAGGAACCATCTCTCCCTACTATACCTGCTATCCCACAGCCACAGTCCCTTCCCAGAGACTATTATCTAACTGCTACTATAGGCACCATCTCTCCCTACTATACCTGTTATCCCACAGCAACAGTCCCTTCCCGGAGGCTATTATCCCAATGCAACCATAGGCACCATCTCTCCCCTACTATACCTGCTGAGGGTCGGTAAAAAGTGTTGGGATCTTCAGGAGAAACTCTGTCTTGAAAGACTGTCTCTTTATTGTGTCTAATCTGAATACCAGAGAAAGAATATGTAAACATAAACATCAAACGATCAATAAAACTCACATCCAAGCTGAAGAAATGTACAAGTATTTGAAAAACTTCACCTATGTTTATGTTATATGCAATATATAATTTTGTATAACTGTTTGCATGCAGCATTATTTAAGGTGGAAATAGCAACTATTTGAAGCACACAGTGGTATAATGACCCTCTAATAAGCAAAACCCCCTTTATCATCTATTTTTTTCTAAGCCTTTTATAAAGGTCTCCTGTTTTTTGGGGCATATTGTTGGCAAAGTGCACAGCCAGGCCTTTAGCTTGTGCTATACAATAAAAGGACTCTACATATTGAAGTCCCCCATGGGGTTAGCTTTTTAAAAGCAAGGGGGCTGGCCACCACCAAACTCCAGCTGGAGCACCCTATGTTTGCCCTACATCTCTGTTTAACCATACTGAAGCCAAAGAACAACCTGTAAATTATAAAAAAAAAAATCAGAGCATCCTCACCTGCTGTGAAAAGCTGTTTAGGCGAGCCAAGGTTTCTCTGCTGTCTGTACTTCGCTGTTGCAGATAATTTTTGCATATCTATAAAACAACATAAAAGCTTGTTAAATCTAATGAACAGCAACTCTGCAGAATATAAACAGGCTGTGCATCAGATGCTTGCTGTGTGGAAAGTTCAAGAGCATCTTATAGAATGACGGTCTTTTATCTAATACATACTGCATGAATTCCCAAAGCATCAGGTTTTACAAAGTAGAGACATTGCAGTTTCTTTCCCTAATAACAAATTCCATAGTAGGAGAGACACTAGAGCATAAAATGCATGAATAAAACAATACAAGAATGTTAAAAAAAAAAAAAAAAAAGACTACATTACTGTATGTATTTATTAGAAAATCCTTTGTTTATGTCTTTCACTATATATATATCTATCCAAAATAAAGATGCACACAGGGAACCTTTAAAAAGTTATTTAAAATCCATAATTTTATTTAATACAATAAAAACAGGAGGTCAATGTTTTGGTCTGTTCCTAAGACCTTTTTCAAGACCACTAATTCCAATTAGAATCACCTGTGAATAAATAAAACCACAAGCATTCACCCAATACTGTGGCTAACCAGACACCACGTGACAAGAAACCCAGCCCCATAAGGTGGAGCAGGTTGATCATAAAAACCTTTAGGTTCAAAACTTGATCGCCCTTAGCTGAACTATAACTCCCTGCAACAATGTATCTAATGCTTTCTACAACATGTTTCAAAATAGAACTTTAATAATGGATGCTTTAAAAGCAACATAGTAAATAGATTGTTAACGCTGATTCGGGAAGCAGAGGAGGGAGCAATGTTCATTTAACCCTGCCGGTGCCATGGTATTTAACATCTTGATCCAAAACACCTCCCTCTGGAGCAACAGTTTTGAACGGTCTTCACCTGTCCTGGGTGGGGGGACATGATCAATGGCAATATAACGAATCGTAGGGAGCCTGTGTTCTACCTCTATAAAGTGTTTTGCCACAGGTTTATTTGTAGATCCATCTCAGAAGGCTGTGCTTATGGCAGAGCGGTGCCCATCCATCCTTAAACGTAAAGTTAAGTTGGTTTTGCCCACATAAGCCAGACCACATGGACAAGTGATTAGGTAAATAACATGTGTGGTGGTGCATGTAATGTGTTGTCTGACCAAAAATCTTTTACCTGTCTGTGGATGAAGGAAACTGTCCCCAGGGGACATGTGTCTACAAGAACATCTAAAGCAGCCAGGTTTGTCAGGCCGTAGCCAAGTACCCCGCTTAGTTTGATAACATTTGATTGGGTCCGTTTTTAACAGGAGGTCTCTCAGATTTGTGCATCTCCTATGGCATATCATTGGTTTGTCTGGCACTACCCTGTGTAATCCCTCATCCGCTGTGATGATATTCCAACCATCACTAACCACTTTGTTTAGCTTATCAGAATGTAGGTTATACTTGGTGTTAAAAATCAAGTTAGGTTGTGGCTTCTCATGTTTAGTATTGCCCTGTGATTTAAGTCTGGCAACTGAAAGGGCCTGTTCAGGAACATTTACAGGATAGCCACGTTTAGTAAATCTCTCCCACATATCATTAATCTGCTGTTCTGCTAATTCAACATTGGAATTGTTCCTAAACACCAGGCAGAACTGTGAAATCGGTAGTGACCTCTTCATTGACATAAGATGGCAACTATTGAAATGTAAAAGGACATTTTTGTCAGTTGCTCTGTAGGTTTACTCTATACGTTTGTTGTCCATCAAAATTTTCACATCCAAGAAATGTAAATGTTCCTTATGGATTTCAGAGGTAAATTTTACAGGATGGTCAAGGGAATTGAGGTCACTAACCATCTCACAAAATTTTGTTTCAGTGCCACACCACATTATAATGATGTCGTCGATATAGCGACAAAAGAACAACATCTTGTCACCATATTTCGGTAAAATCACATTTTGTTCATATTGGTGCATGAATAAGTTAGCGTAAGAGGGCGCCATGGCCGCCCCCATCGCCATCCCAGCTATCTGTAAATAAAAATCATGTTGAAAACGAAAATAATTCATTGTGAGGGTAAGTCTTAACAATTCCAATAGAAAAGATATAGGGGACCTTCATACTGTCCAAAATCTTCCAACGAGTGTCTCACTGCCTCTAGGCCTGCGTCATGAGGAATGCAAGTATAAAGGCTGGACAAGTCCAAACTTGCAAAAAAGTAAGATGCCCCTTCGGGAATTGCCAATGTCTTCAGGCAATGTTTGTGGTATAACTGGCCAGATCAGTTGCACTTCTATTATCAAACGATAATTTCCCCTTTTCAAATAGCTACAATCTCCACCATAAAGGATAATAGAACTGCAATATATGCATTTTAAATGGCAATGTGTAGCCAGATTTAGCCTGTACTTTCTGCCCTTACTTCAGAAGCACAGATTTCTTTTCGGGTCACTATTACATGGGGGGGATTTGGCAGGTCATTGAGGAGCAGGAGAACATTCTGCCTTATGTCTTAAGTCTATATTCCACCAGTTTGGACTGGTAATCTGTGGATTCTGGCAAATGCCAGATGTGCTGCTGTAAGATATAGTAAACCAAACAAGTCTATCTTGGCTCTATTCCTTGTATACTAACTGCAATCGCTATTAATAAAACCTTCTAATGCTCCATAATAGAGTCTTTCTAAATCAGTGATCCCCAACCAGTAGCTTGCGAGCAACATGTTGCTCTCCAACACCTTGGATGTTGCTGTCAGTGTCCTCAAAGCAGGTGCTTATTTTTGAATTCCAGGCTTGGAAGTAAGTTATATTTGCATAAAATTAAGTACAGTGCCAAGTAAAGCCTCCTGTAAGGCTGCCAGTCCACGTAGGGGCTAATTATAGCCCTTATTTGGCACCTAAGGGACTTTTTCATGCTTATGTTGCTCCCCAACTCTTTTTACATTTGAATGTGGCTCACAGGTAAAAAAAGGTTGGGGACCCCTGTTCTAAATGGTCAAATTTTAGCGATAACTGCTCCAAAAATGTTCCAAACATTATGCTCACCCCTTATGAACGATGACCCGGGTATCTATAGACCCAAGGTCCCGCACATCTGGGTTTGCTGATGCTTTAAACAGGTATAGTTGTAATTCAAAGCAAATGCACTCACCAAATTGGATGAGTGGCCCGGGTGCATCGCCCGGAACCCGTAGCTAAAGGTGAGCTGCACTTATGGCTTCAAATGTATTGTAATCGCTACTTTTTTTTTAACTCATCTTTCTATCCTGGCCCTCTCCTGTTCATATTCCAGTTTTATTCAAATCAATGCATGGTTGCCATGGTAATTTGTACTCTAGCAACCAGATTGCCGAAATTGCAAACTAGAGCCGCTGTATAAAAAGCTAAATAATTCAAAAAACAGAAATAATAAAACATGAAAACCAATTGCAAATTGTCTCAGAATATCCCTCTCTACATCATACTTAAAGTTAATTTAAAGGTGAAAAACCCCTTTAAAGGTCATACCATTTGAATGCGATCAGTGTGGGGTCCAAAGGTTTGTCAGATAGGAAGAACACATTCACCCTTGTATTAAAAACTGAAACTCACTGAGACAGTTGCAGCAAATGATTGGTACTTTTCCCAAACTGTTGTCTGGATAAAAATAACTTTAACATGTAGGCCGGGTTTCTCATAAATGGAACCCCTGCTTTTCATTAGTGGGAAGACTACAATGCATTCTATACATTGTGAAATGCTATTAAAATCAGATGTGTATAACAAAGGCCTTTTGCTTCCTCTTCATTCGTTTATTGACAAAGACTATACATTTCTCAATACAACATGAACAAACTGCACCCCCCATTTGAGATTACCTTCAGAGACTCTGCTATTGTAGGTCTCTCAGCGCAATTCTGCTTTGCCATATGCAGAAGGAACTGCTTTAGCCTTTTAGGCAGCGCCAGTTTATGATTACAGGGGAAATTGAGCTTTGCAGCTGACCATAAAATAGCTGCTATACCATAGACGCAGGCCTGTAAAAAATACAAAATGTCCAAATATCATTTTTGCAACAGAAAAATACACAAAATTTTAAAAAGTATAAACCAGCACGGAAACAGCTGAACAACAAGGATTAGGGGAGAGATTAAATTATTACAAAATATACAATTTCAAATGAAACATAAAAATGACAGATCCTCTTTATCCCACTGGTGACGGGCTTTTCTTTCTCCCCAAGTAGTATCTGGTCTTTTTAGTGCCGACTCATACTATGCACCCTTTCATCACTTACCTCCCTGAAGCTTTACCCATGGCAGTTCTATCTCCCCTTAGCATCACTAGTTCCCACCCACATCATTATCCCTCTCTTGCCCTATAAGGCCATTTCACCATGCCTTAAAGGAAAAGTTCAGTGTAAAAATTAAAACTGGGTAAATAGATAGGCAGTGCAAAATAAAAAATGTTAATTAGCCAAAAATGTAATGTATAAAGGCTGGAGTGACTGGATGCCTAACATAATAATCAGAACACTACTTCCTGCTTTTCAACTCTCGAACTCTGAGTTAGTCAGCCACTTGAAGGGCGGCCACATGGGACATAACTGTTCAGTAAATTTGCAATTGATTCTCAGCATGCAGCTCAGATTCAAAAGCAACAGTGGCTGACTAACTCAGAGTTCAAGAGCTGAAAAGCAGGAAGTAGTGTTCTGGCTATTATGTTAGACATCCAGTCACTCCAGCCTTTATACATTACATTATTGGCTAACTATATTGAAATTTTTATTATTTTGCACAGCCTATTTATCAAGTTTTTATTTTTACACGGAGCAGTTTCTTTACAAAAATGTCAGTGCATTTTCGTTCTCTCTGCCATCATTAATACCACCATGTTTCTCTCTATATGTTTAAACCTCTAGTGTTCTCATCATTTCTTCTTACTAGTTATACAAATCGGTATAAATATAAGAAAAAGGACAGCTTACAGCTCTTAAAGGAACAGTAACATCAAAAAATGAAAGTGTTTTAAAGTAATGAAAATATCATGTGCTATTGCTCTGCACTGGTAAACCTGTTTTCTTCAGAAACACTACTACAGTAGTATATAGTTTATAGTATAAACTAGCTGCTGTGCAGCAATGGCTGAAATTAAAAAAAGGCTTCAATGGCACAAGTTAAATCGTGGATAACAGATAACACTATTATGTTCTACAGAGCTTATCTGTTATCTGCTGTGTAACCTGAGCCTTTTCTCCTTTGAATGGCTGCCCCCATTGCTACACAGCAGCTTATTTATATAAACAATAGTAGAGTTTCTGAAGCAAACACTTCAGTTTTACCAGTGCAGGGCAACACTACATTATATTTTTATTACTTTTAAAACACTTTCATTTTTTTACGTTACTGTCCTTTAACAGCGATTTATTTTATTTAGTTTAGCCAAGGCCTGTGCACTGGGGTGCACGGGGGTTTATTTTCTACAGTGCAGTAGAATAGAATTTTGCAATTTCAGAAACTTCTGCCTATTCTTCCTCCAGTTGTAGGATCTGTGGCTGCTGTCAATTATCAAGGGGCCCGTGATACTAACTTAACAGGGCCCTCTCCCCCGGGGTCTAAATTATTAGCATGTTGGTCACAAGGGCCCCACAAGTGGGCCCTACCAAATAGAAAGCAAAAAATAAAAAGAAAGAAAATAAAAATGACCTACAAACACATGGTCATGCCCATGATCATTCATACCTCAATTACCTAAACTCTGCCACCTCGGAAGCCCCTCTTGGCACTGTCTGGCCCTAGCCTAAATGGATGGAAACACTGGAGGTCATCCAACTGCTGTTATAAATCAAGAATGGCAACCAAACCTGCACAGTAGTGCTGGAGCACCTGCTTATGTGTAATTCTTAGCTTTAAGAACCAACTATGCTCCAGTATATTCTACATAAAGCCTATGATTAAGTATCAGTAAGATACAAAACGCAAAAGGCTGTATTTTTATGTACCTAATAAACTTCTAATCATATTTCAAGTCTGTCTGGAAGATTGTGAAGTGTCTGCTCTACTACAACACGGTAATCCGCTCCCTTAGCTGAAGATAAAAATCATAAAGTATCTCCACTTTATTTAGGACTACGTTAACCATGTTGATCTTGGGTTGGGACCGTTGTTTATATTCCCAGCAACATCAACAGAAAAAAAAAATCTATTAACAACGAAATAAAAAAACATATACATCCCTACAGCATAAATGAAGAATAGTTTACATTACCTTCTCTGATCCTACTCCTTCCGGGTCATATTCAGGAGGAACACAAAGGGCGTCACAAGATTCTAAAGGAAGAGAAGAAAAACAGTTGCCTTCTGTGGCTTGGCATACACCTCAAACACTGAAAGGTAAATGTTACAATATCTTACCTTGATTTTGATGAGGAAAGAAGAGAACTTCTCCACTATCATCAACAAACACCGACTCCAGACATAAAATATCTGCAAAAAAACAGGTTAGGGCTTAAAGTCCATGTGGTGTCTTTATTTTTAGATATAAAGACCTGTCCCTGCCATAATGAATTTCAAAGGGCATGACGAGCTAATTCAGTTGGGCTTATGCAGATACACTATTTGAACTATCTAATATAAATATATTTTCTTTTAACAAAGACATACCTGATTGCAGTAACCATGATAGTCTAGCTCCGGACAGTAAGGGCTTGGATGTATTTTATGTATTTTATGTATATGAGACACATTCTTATACTATCATGCTTTTGGAACATTTGAATAATTATGGTATCATGTTGCTACTATACTACTGTACATAGGATCAAATTAAAACAAGTTAGAAAAATGCAAGTTAAAATAAATTCTTCAGATTCCAGTGTAGCTTTAATAATCCATATAAAGTGAGCCGCTGGAAACTGGAAATTGTGTATGAACAATGCAGTACAGTAGCCCTGCCAAATGCATCACAATGCTTTTTATATTGCCAGAAACTGAAATGATCTTCACATGCGTGCAATTACATAAAACTGCTGGGCTTCTTTTTTATCTGCCGTGTCTTTTTTTTTTTTGCCCCACAAGAAAGACCTTTTGTATATAGGGTACAAACATCCTCTGTCAGCAGATTACTGGCTGACAAAGGAGATAGGGGTCTTATTCTCTTATTGAGATGACAGTGTTTATATAATTAGATTTTCCATTCAACGCATTGACATGATGGCAACACTGATGTAACATTCTGCTCTTTTTGTTAAAGCTTCTTGGCTCAACTGCCCTTAGAGCAAAGGACAATATATTAAATATCTGTGCTAGTGATCTGTGCATAAAACTTGAAGTAGTACTACTAAAGGCTTGTCAATGGACATCCGGTTGCAAAAATCAGTCATTGGAAACAAATCAGCTGGGCTTATGTCAGAAGAAGAAATCATGATTGTCGGACTCGGACTTGCAAGGACCACTTCCTGCCCCCCCCATAGGTTGACAGAATCATTTAAAAGAGAACTAAACCCCCTTTCCCTCCATAGTCCCCCCTACCTGCTCCCCCGTACAGGTGTTAAAGGAGAAGTAAACACCTTATTTAAAAAAACCCTACCCTACATAGACTCCCTCCCTCCCTCGGTGCAGATTCACGGTTCACGGGCGCCATCTTTTTCTTCTTTGGTCTTCATCGGGTCTTCTTCTGGCGCTTTGGCAATTTTCTTGACTTTCGGCGCATGCGCAGTTGACAGATACCGTAAGACTGCTGCAACTGCGCATGCGTCGATACAGAACTTACTTTTCGATGAAGACCAAAGAAAAAGAAGATGGCTGCCGTGAACTCTGATGCCGTGAATTTGCATCAAGGGGTAAGCAAAAAGTTAGGGGCATTTACCCGGGGTAGCAGTTAGGATGGGGGGGGTCTATGTAGGGTAGGGGGGTAGGGTTTTTTTTAATAATGGGTTTACTTCTCCTTTAACATCTGTAAATGCTTCTAAGCCTGTAATTACCCCTCGATGCAGAGTCAGCGCAGCAGATCTCACAGGCACCATCTTCTTTGGTAATTTTCGTCACTTTCGGCGCATGCACAGTTATCATGAAGTGGAAGACTGCTCGAACTGCGCCGATACTTAACGAAAATTACCGAAGCGCTGAACATGGCCCCATGAGCTCCATTGTGCTGACTCTGCAATGAGGGGTAATTACAGGCTTAGAGACATTTACATATGTTAACACCTGTGCGGGGGGGAAGGGGGACTATGGAGGGTAGGTGTTTTTATTAACAAGGGGGTTTAGTTCTCCTTTACAGGAGAACTAAACCTTAACTACAGAAGTAGCTAGAAATGTTGTACATTGTGTTTTGGGCTTCTGTACCAGCCCAAGGCAACCACAGCCCTTTAGCAGGGAAGAAGTCTCCAAAGATGCCCCAGTAGCTCCCCATCTTCTTTTCTACTGCATCACTGCCCATGGTCTCTCTATGCTGCTGTCACATATTGAGCTTAGGGACTCACTCGCAATATGCAGCATACATAGAATAAATGTCACAATATAAGGCTGATTAGTAATCAATACAGATAATTACTACTGTACATGGCAGCACAGAAACCAGTGCAACCAGCATCAGAATTGAATAATCAGCCCTGTAGAATCAGATTATATTACAGACAAACCTCATTTTCTGCTTGATATTTTGCGATGACCCCTAAGCTTAGCTTCTCAACAGCTGCTCAGAGCCCACTGAGCATGTGAGTGTCACAGACACTTTCCAAGATGGTGACCCCCTGTGACAAGTTTGAAGTCCTGGATCATTGCTGCTATTGACAAGCTGAAAATTTAGGCTGGTGCAATTCAGTATATAAAATATGGCATTTTAGCCACATACATTTTAGGGTTTAGTTCTCCTTTAAACCTATGTCTCCTCTAGCATACAATCCTCTCTGCAGTTTGGGACCATACCTCCTGCCTATTCCAACCCTACGTCCACTTGCTCTGTCCCCATAGAGTGTAATGCAGGAATCGACCCATCTCCTCTGACCTCATTTTCTGAACTGGCTGAGAATACTCCTTCAACTTGTTGTATGCTAGAGGAGACATGATGGGTGGTGCACAGAATCTGTAGAAAGCAGTGGGACTTCAAGTTCAACCAGCCTAAGGGGGTGGGAAAATGGTCCCTGTGAGTCAGAGGAAGATTATGATGGGGTTCTCTCAATTGGAGAAAAAACTAGGGGCATTTTTCTTTCTTCCCAGAATCACAATTTGCTGGCAAGTATCAAAACTTGATCTGCCTTCCAAATCATGTGCTTGTATATATACAGTCACCCAATTTGACCAGTCTCTTGCATTTCAGTTTTATGGATATTTGAACAGCAACCCACAATGCATGGTTTGAAAATAAAAAAATTGTAATGTAGTCTGTCGAGACATCAGTACTCATTATTTATAAAGTGCAGTACTGTGTCTGCATGCAGGGTGGGGCCCGGTTGTAAAAATGTAGTTCAATGTCGTTATTTACAGGCCTCCCTGACTAGCTATAAGAAAAAAGTATTAAAACCCATTTAACCCAATAAAATAGAATTATTAAAGGAGACATATAGGATAAATTAAAAAACCCTAATTTTGTTTTGCTTTTGGTGTTGCTTTTACATGGTGCTAAAAATTATTATCTTTAAAATAGGGATGAACCGAATCCACTTTTTTGGATTCGGCCGAACCCCCCGAATCCTTTGTGAAAGATTCGGCCGAATACCGAACCGAATCCTAATTTGCATATGCAAATTATGGGTGGGAAGGGGAACATTTTTTACTTCCTTGTTTTGTGACAAAAAGTCACGTGATTTCCCTCCCACCCCTAATTTGCAAAAGAAAAAGGCAGAATCCCGAACCGAATCCTGGATTCGGTGCATCCCTACTTTAAAAATAGCCCCTTTATTGGAGCTCCCTATGGATGTTATACTAGTCCCTGTCCCTATTTTAAATGAGGGATGGGTGTGTCCTAACAGTCCCTGCCCGAAGCATAGTAGGAGGGGGACAGCCAATCACAGCCCAGCAGTCACACAAGCAAATACAGGCCTCAGTTCCCTATCAGGTCCTGCTATATCTAAATGAATATACGGTAACGCACTGGTACGTTCTTATTTTTTACCCAAAATGTCTCCTTTAAACATTCAATTTTTAGTTTAAACGCTGTAATAGCTAATACGGAGTCCAGCCACTTAAACTTAATCTGATGAATCTATAAAATGTTGCTTTCTCAACACATATTTTATGCAAATGCTCTCTTTTTAGTTTGGCATGTATGCGTGTAAGTACAAAATAGATAACTTCAACACTACCTGGATAATCGATGTATGTCTGTAGCGTGTATAAGCACTCGTAACATAATGCCCACAGTTCTTCTTCATTTAATGGAGTTCCACACTTTAGTACAAGTTCTTTAAGTGAAATCCACTGAAAAGAAAACAAATAAACAATAAAGTTAATTAGCCTAGTAAAGGAAAGGACTGCTTACTGTCGAGCAGGGTCTACTATGGCCCACCACAGAACCTGATAACCTGGGGCCATGATATAAGTTTTTATATGGTCCAACGGCAGAAATAAGCATGGTCGGATGGAAATTCTCCTAAACTATGATCTACTGAGGACTGTACCCACTGGGAAATCTAGACAGATCTGTAATGAATATATCAAACAAAAGGCCACCAGAAGCCAGCCATTGGGTCCTCCAAAAGATGTTGTGTGACAATACAATCTATTAAAAACCATAAGCCTGAATGTTTATCCAGGTCCCCCAGTTATACCATGACACTAAGGGAGTTTGATATTCCTGTATTAATTCATAACATACGTATTTGTAAAAGGGAGTGTACAACGATGTCATTTATGTCCACATAAAGAATTAATTGTATTAAACGGGAAAAAGAAAGTCTTATTTCCATAAACAACTGTAAAAAATATTTCCATTTACCTGCTGATCACTTGAAATGCTTAAACCTTTTACTTCATTAATGTCTAGCTCAGGAGAATTGTCATGTCTTGTAGCAGTCACTTGCTCTTTGCAATACGAAGGGTTTGAAGGAGACTCTTCATGTCCTGAGGGCCATCTACTCGCATTTAAGTGCTTAAGACTTGAATGAGGCTCGGATGGAGCGCACATTTCCGGAATGGCTTCTTTGTCGGTACATAAAGAATGCTGGCTTTCTTTTGCCAGCGCTGTGACAAGGTTTTCATAGGAAACATGGGACTGGCACAGTGGATGGTTGAGGGGAGAATTGCAGTTTCTGTGGTTTGGCATGGAGTTGCATGAAACTAAAGAGTTGTCGGTTACCTTTGAATTCACAAAACAAATAAACTTTTTTGTCTGGCGTGGGCTTGCTTCATCTGTACAAAGTTGCTCGCCCGTACTATCAGCTGGAGAGGCACAGCTAGGCATAGATGGCCAGCTTTTCAGCGTAATCCTTCCAGCACCTGGTGGGGAATGGCAAGGGGAATGTTTATCCATGTTATTGGCTGCAGATATATATTTGCTTCCTCTGGGTTTCTTAAAGTTGTTTCTAGTCCTTTCCTCCACTAAATAATCATATTTCTCAGGGCATACATCTGTTGTTCCTTCACTTATGGGTTTCTCAAAGTGATTTCCAGAGAACGAATGTGGAGCTGGACACTGCATATCCATTTGTGTTCCATTCTCTAAGCAGCCATTTTGGATCTCCTCCCTATGGGACGAATTGATTGTGTGACTAACAGTCCGATGGCTGGCGGAATTCAAGTTGTCTGTGACAGAAGATCTGTTGCCTGGGTTTTTTTCGGTTGTTTGCAGTTTTCTGCTCACTCCTACTTTATCCATTCCTTTCCATTCCCAGCCATCTACATGAAATAAACCGTTATCGTTATTTTTTCTTTATACATACTGTTATTGAAATGGGGTAAAGGTGATCCACCTGAAATCTGGTTTTGAGCCTTATTGAGAAAAGGCTGCATATGCCTAGAAACATAATAAGTTATTTTTTGGCAACACATAAACATGGGAGACCACCATAAGCAACAACCTATTGGTCAGCCAGTGCCTTTTTGTTTGGAGCTTTGAGCTTTATTGTCAATGGCACCAATGTTAATAGAGAAGCAGCCCAAACAATCTGGCAAGGTCTTGTGCAGAATCTGGGTACCCCTAAAAGTACTACTGGGGTCAATGTTTGCCAAAAAAAACTGCTTTTGGGTATAGGAGACATGATACAGATTTGCAAGGAGGTAAGAGCTTGAAACAAATGGGTGCTAAGACAGGAATCATATTTTGATGGGATTGTTATCCCTTAAAGGGATACTGTCATGGGAAAAAAACAATTTTTTCAAAATGAATCAGTTAATAGTGCTGCTCCAGCAGAATTCTGCACTGAAATCCATTTCTCAAAAGAGCAAACAGATTTTTTTATCTTCAATTTTGAAATCTGACATGGGGCTAGAAATATTGTCAATTTCCCAGCTGCCCCAAGTCATGTGACTTGTGCTCTGGTAAACTTCAATCACTCTTTACTGCTGTACTGCAAGTTGTAGTGATATCACCCCCCTCCCTTTTCCCCCCAGCAGCCAAACAAAAGAACAATGGGAAGGTAACCAGATAACAGCTCCCTAACACAAGATAACAGCTGCCTGGTAGATCTAAGAACAACACTCAATAGTAAAAACCCATGTCCCACTGAGACACATTCAGTTACATTGAGAAGGAAAAACAGCAGCCTGCCAGAAAGCATTTCTCTCCTGAAGTGCAGGCACAAGTCACATGACCAGGGGCAGCTGGGAAATTGACAAAATGTCTAGCCCCATGTCAGATTTCAAAATTGAATAAAAAAAAATCTGTTTTCTCTTTTGAGAAATGGATTTCAGTGCAGAATTCAGCTGGAGCAGCGCTATTAACTGATGTGTTTTGAAAAAAATGTTTTTTCCCATGACAGTATCCCTTTAAAGGAAAACTATACCCCCAAAATGAACACTTAAGCAACAGATAGTTCATATCATATTAAGTGGCATATTAAAGAATCTTACCAAACTGGAATATATATTTAAGTAAATATTGCCCTTTTACATATCTTGCCTTGAGCCACCATTTCGTGATGGTCTGTGTGCTCAGAGATCACCTGACCAGAAATACTACAACTCTAACTGTAACAGGAAGAAGTGTGGAAGCAAAAGACACATCTCTGTCTGCTAATTGGCTCATGTGACCTAACATGTATGGTTTGTTGGTATGTTTGTGAGTACAGTGAATCCTACGATCCCAGGGGGCGGCCCTTATTTTTTAAAATGGCAATTTTCTATTTATGATTACCCAATGGCACATACTACTAGAAAAGTATATTATTATGAAAATGGTTTATTTACATGGAGCAGGATTTTACATATGAGCTGTTTTATGCAATATCTTTTTATACAGACCTACATTGTTTGGGGGGTATAGTTTTCCTTTAACAGACAGCAATACAATCAATGTAGGAGTCATTCAGTAAATTTCTACTATTTAAAATATGGGGCCTGAGGGCACACTAATACCTACATATTATTATAGTTGACCTTTTTAGCAGCAGCCACTAATATATTTGCAGATGAGCAAACGTTGTACTGATATACAGCAATCATATTTGTAATAATATGGTTAATAATGGTATCTAGTACTTGATCCAAACTAAACTAGCTATATTCATACTATATATAACTATATTCATGCTAGTGTTGAGTGCAAAGCATAGCACGCTATAAATGAAAAATGTATTTTGATATATCCAACATTAAATTATTATGCATCTCCTGTTATTTGTTCATCCATATTGACTTTTTGTTCTAGTTTAAGGATGGAAGACGTGCAAGACTCACCTTGGAAAGTGCTAACCGATTCTATAGAGAGGACTCTTCTGCCAATGGATGAAAGACTTCGGCAAATCATAGAGGAAGAACAGTTGAGCCTTGATTCGCACAAGGATATAATGCTCTGAACGTGGGAAAGAGTTGCACATACAGAAGGAAAAATGCTTAGTTCAATCATGCATAATCATATGCCCTAGAGCCTTGTTGACCTCCAAACATTTTATTGGTCTTCACACTTGAGGAACATAAGTCATGAAGATAAATTTGGCGGTGCAACCAGGGGCCAATACCCATGTGTGCAGTTTGCTATGGTCTAATCCAGTGCACAGGTTTCTAGCAGATTCAGAACTACAACTCTTAGAGTTGTTTCTGGGATTTGTAGTTCAAAAGGCTGCAGGATGAATCTATGGTGTGCTTTTATTTTCCCTCTGCCTACAGGTGAAGCTCTGCAGAGCCCCACAAAGATAATGATTTCAGGTCAGTTATCCCTGTTTGCACCCCTCCACTGAAGATGTCTCAGAGTAATAACATGAACAGCATGGTTAGTACATTTCCTTAAAAGGAGAAAGGAAAGGTAAAATCCCCTTGTTCAAATAACGTGGGTACTGTTTGCTGAGAACCATGCTACAATCAATTTTAGGTATTCCAGGTGTCCCCCTAACTACTTGGCACCACAAATGATTTTACATTTCCTTCTCCTTTAACAGGAGTTACCAACTAAAGTCTATTTAGCAGACAGAAAGGCTCATTTACAATAGCAAGGCCCAAATATTTGCACAAACTTGTTCTGTATATTCCTAATGGGCCAGTATGTGAAATGCACTTATTTTGCAGAATATGACCTATACAAAAGGAAGCCCTATAGTTTACACCTGCCTTGAGCAGGAGGTAATACCAAGGTTCCCTTTGTGTGTTTTGTAAATGAGCCTTATGGACTTGTTGAAATAGGAGATCCACATAGGAGAGTAGCATTAATATCAATACAAAGTGTAAACTCAGGGGACCCTTACCTCAATATCTGGTCTGTCCGCAGGGTTTTCCTGTTGCATAAGTTCTAGCAAAGAATCCAGATCATGACATAATTCTGTTTCTAACTCCGGCTCAATGACGAACTCGATTGCTGCTTTCAGAGTTGCGCCCAGTGAATATACATGTGCCTAAGTGAAGGAATTAGTTTATAGTCACATACACTGGTGAGTTTGGTCTCATTTATCAGTGGTATAGGTGTCCATACAGGGATACCCGTACCACGGACAGATATTGGTTAATGGTAATATTAAGAATATTAGGAGTAGTCAATACTGCTTGTTTTTTGAACTTGCATCTAAATTCTTTTTTTTTTTTTTTTAAATAAGATACAACACATTTATTTTTCAATTGCTTAATTTCATAGATACAGGTGATTCCAGAAAAATCCAAATGGGTTGACAGATCTGGATATTCACGATCAAGATTGGCCATATGGTTGAATGTGGCCCTCAAAGCCATTTTACGACCCTAAGCTCTATCCCCAGATGTTCCCAAACCTTATAGTGTACAGCATATAGTATTTTCTGGTTACATAGTACAGGTATGGGGCCTATTATGCAGAATGCTCGGGACCTGGAGTTTTATGGATATGGAATCTTTCCATAATTCAGATCTCCATACCCTTAAGTCGAGGGTCCCCAACCTTTTGAGCCCACAAGCAACATTCAGAAGTAAAAGGAGTTGGGGAGCAACACTAGCATGAAAAATGTTCTTGGGGTGCCAAATAAGGGCTGTGATTGGCCATTTGGTAGCCCCTATGTGTACTGTCCACCTTCATTGAGGCTCTGTTTGGTAGTACACCTGGTTTTTATACAACTAAAACTTGCCTTCAAGCCTAGAATTCAAAAATAGACCCGTGCTTTGAGGCCACTGGGAGCAACATCCAAGGGGTTGGAGAGCAACATGTTGCTCACAAGCTACTGTTTGGGGATCACAGCCCTAAGTCTACTTAAAATATAATTTAAACATAAATTAAATCCAATAGGATTGTTTTACCTCCAGTAAGTATTAATTATATTTTAGTTGGGATCAAGTACAAATTACTGTTTTTATTATTACAGAGAAAAAGGAAATTATTTTTGAAAATTTTAATTATTTGATTAAAATAATAAATACATCAATGGGAGATGGGCTTCCTGTAATTTAGAACTTTCTGGATAATGGGCTTCCGGATAACAGGTATACAAAGGTTATACCAAATGGTTAAATGGCTAGCTTAGCAGCAGGGCCCACTGGGACTTTTTTCTGGTACCCTGGAGAGCCAGTCCACTGCTGATTCTACAAATGTATAACCCATTTATTACTATTATCCTCTACTTTTAAAGTACATAGTATTTTACAGAAACTGTTCCTCATTCATACCACTCTTTGCCCCAGTAGTAATCACATTTACACAACCCACTAGAGTAAATTTTATAAGAAGCAAATTAACTGACCTGTATGTTCTTAGATTTGGCTCAACACGTGGGCAACCTTGTATGGCTAGTCTAAGACTTGTTGTCTTTGCAGAAGAAAAAGTTTATAGGCTGAGTGCAAATAGGGTGTATTGGTTCGCTTCTCTCTGTCTGTGTTTTTTATGCAGGCAGAGAGAAGGGGATCTGCTCCTCTCCGCCCCTGTGTGTGGCTCCTCTAACACAGCGTTGTTTTGAATGCAGCTATACGGAGGGGAGATCAGGCCCGAATATAGATGCTTTCCCACTTTATTGGGCCAATGTCGAATTTGTGTAGCTGTACTCTGGCCAACGCTATGTGTCAGAGGAGTCACACACACATGAACGGATAGGAGCAGACCCCCTTCTCACTGCCTGCATCCAATACCCTCAAGCTTCATATTTATATATGTATAAGGAAGAGCATGGCAATAGATAATGGAATTAAGCATCCACATGGGGAGGGCTGTCAACAATCAGACTGGTGACAGAATTAGATAGTACTAGCACAAAATATTAAACCCAATAATAGGGTACTGAAAGTACGAAAACAGCTTAACACATGTATATTACAACAGACACCAACATAGTTGCACCTTTAAATAACATAAACATAAAAGTCAATGGCAGAGGTCCATTTGAAGATTTCTTGCCTTCATGATTTTTGGGTGTTTTACCCTGGTTTTGCTTGAAAATTCGAGGTATTCATAACCCTATAAACTCCACAAATTCAAGGTATTCAAGTTTTTTTCCCAGCTGCAGTCATTCGGTTTTTTGACATTTGGATTTTTTTATAAATGACCAAACATTTGAGTTTGTTTAAATGGTGAGTTTATCCGAGTTGTAAAAAAAAACCTCATTTAAATTTTGATAAACAAGCCCCTTAATCTCTTGACCTAAAAGAAAAAAAAAATAATGTAACAAATTTAAATAAATGACTACTAACAATGTGGAGCTGGTGCATCTCTAGTTGGTACTGGGCTGCACAGACCATTTAATCAATTGGACTAATGTATCTGTGAATTCATCTCAATGCTTTCTTTGTTTCCCCATTCAGCTGGAAGCCTGAAACACTGCATCACTAGTACATAAAATCATCTCATCTATTGTATTCCTTGCTGTGATCACTGGTAGTGCAGTGCTTCATGACATACAATGACACATATACACACACAAATATATATATATATATATATATATATATATATATATATATATATATATATATATATATATATATATATATATATATATATATATATATATATATATATATATAGCTCTATTTCTTTACAACAGGTAAAAGGGCATCCATTCCTTTGATATTTGCTTTTAATGAAGGTAGAAGATAATTTTTGGAAGCATTAACATGACCGATAAAGCAGTGATATCACACACAAAGGCAGAGATATAAACAAACAAAGTCTTGTTGTGTAGCAGTTTCCTCCATAATACAATATGGATAGGGATATTTGGATATATTCAATTTAATTATTAAAACTCCCTGATGTCTCTAATTCTTCTGAGGCTTATTCTTGGGTGTCACTTACATTTTGTTTAAAGCAGTGCGGCCATCTGAACTTCAGCCCAAGTCATGGATCCCTACAAAGGACCTTCAGGCCATTTTGGGGCGCAGCATGTCTCTATTCCTTTAAATAGCATAATAACACTTTCCTCTCATTACAACTATACACTAATCCATTAGCCAGAAATCTCTAAATTAAGGGAAGGCCATTTCCCATGCACTCCATTTGAATCAAATAATGAATTTTTTTTAAATGATTTTTTTCTCTATAATAATAAAGCTGAGTCTTGTACTTGAACCCAACTAATTAATCTTTATTGATGGTGATACTGACACTACAAAATTATTATTCAAAATATTAATCTACATAATAGCTTTTCACTGATATTGGCCTGTCTTCAGTCAAACTGATATTTGCTTTTGATGAAGGATGAACATAATTTTTGGAAGAACAGGTATGGGATCCATCATCCAGGAACCTGTTATCCAAAAAGTTCTGAATTACCAGTCCCATAAACTCCATTTTAAATCAAATAATTGAAATTTTTAAAAATCATTTCCTCTGTAATAATAATAATACAGTGATCCAAACAAAGATGTAATTAATCCTTATAGGAGGCAAAACAACCCTATTGGGTTTATTTAATGTTTAAATGGATTTATAGTAGAGTTTATGGAATGAGATCCAAATTACAGAAAGACCCCTTATCCGAAAAACCCCAGGTCCCAAGCATTCTGGATAACAGGTCCCAGACCTGTATTAACATGTCTGATAAAGGAGTTAAATCAAATACAAAATAATAATAGAATGGCCAACGTATGCAAAATTCAGAAGAAAAAAAAACTCACTGCCCATATTTATTTTAAAGAATAAAATCCAGAAAATGACAGATGAAATGCGGTTAGGATTTAATCTGGTTAACCTCATCTGTACACTCCAGCTCAAGGCTGGCTATGGGATTTCAGGAGTTAGAGAAGGCGTCTGAGTTTGAAAACAGAAAATAATTCAACCTTGGACTTGCCTGGATTCTTGCTACTCTCTCTCTTATTTATCAAGGGTCAAATTTTGAAGTTATGTGAGTTTTTTTAAAACTCCCATAAACTCGAAATTCGACCAATCGAAATTTATTAGTAAAATCTAATTTTTAAAACTCGAATCCAATTCAATTTGAATTTAAAAAAACTTGATTCGAGTTTTTTCTCCGAAAAAAACTCAAATGTCAGGAAAGCTGCAAACAACTCAAAATTGATCCCTGGCCCTCTTCCACCAACTTTAACAGCAATTCGGCATTTTTTAGGTGGCGAATAGTCGAATTTGAGTTCTTTAAGGGCCAGAGTATGAAAAATCTCGAAAAAAAACGAATTCAATATTTTTTTTAAAAAACTCGAATCGAATTTGACAGTTTTGACCATAAAAAAACACGAAAATTTGAATTCGAACCAGAGTTTCAATGGGTTCTTCGGCATAACATGGCACAAAGTAAACAGACAAGTATTAATAAAGCAATTAGTCTATGAAGGCATAGAATTGTTATTTAGACAACAGTTTGGAATTCAATGGGACTCAAGCACTATACCAAATCCATGTATGTGGTGGAACCAGTTTAGTCAGGTTCATAACAACAGCAGTGTTTTTAGGACTGAGGGCAAATTCAGAGTGACTCTAGAACATGCTCAATCAATGCACTCAGGCAACAAATTGGCACTGGATAGAGAAGCACAGTCTCACTATGGGAAACAAACACACATTCAGCCCTCTTTTAAGCAGCTGTAAAGCTAATCTGCTAACAAGGCAATAAATTACTAGATAATAATATGGTTAAAACTCATCAAGTGGATGAAAAAAACTAAACACGTGTTTAAAGGGCCACCAGATATTAAAGGGGTTGTTCACCTTCCGAACACTTTTATTGAGGATCAGTTGACCAGAAATCAAAACTTCTTTCCATTTTTTACTGTTTTTTTTAAAACGGATGTTTAATCTTCCTGTCTGGTATTTAAGTCTGGCTAGGGATGCATCGAATCCAGGATTCGGTTCGGGATTCGGCCTTTTTCAGCAATATTTCTGCCAGGCCGAACCGAATTTGCATATGCAAATTATGAGCAGGAAGGGAAATCTCTTGCCCACCCCTAATTTGCTTATGCAAATTCGGATTCGGTATTTGGCCGAATCTTTCGCGAAGGATTAGGGGGGTTCGGCCGAATCCAAAATAGTGGATTCGGTGCATCCCTAATTCTGGCAGTGATTCAGGTGCAGATTCTGAACTGTTACAATTTGCTTCATTAGTTGATCCATTTCTCAGCAGTAACTGTGGAATATTAGCAACTATTGTATCAATTCTAACAGCTGCCTGTAATGAAACTCAGGGATTCTGCTCAGCAGGGACAAAGATAAGAAATGTATCAACTGCTGTATCATTTAGAACAGTTTACAGGGTCGGTGACCCCTCCCCCCAGAGCAATTTTAAAAGATATAAGAAGGTGAAAAATGAAACTTTAAGCTTTGACGGTCACAAATAGATAATAGAAAGTAACTGGAAAATGTATTTATTTTTGGCAAACTATCTGCAAACAACTGAACTGAAAAGGTTTTGCAAAGTAGGCAACCCCTTTAAATATATGTTTTATAGGACAGAGATGTGGATATGCAAAGTTATGTTGAACTAAAGGAAAGCCAAAAAACTAGTCTGGACACGCTATACCTTATGTTTTATGTTACTTTACCAGCCCAACACATCCCTTTAGCAGTTAAGATCTGTACCTTTGAAGATGCCCAAATTAATATGTACAATATACAGTATATACACACTACAAGGCTGATTAGTAGTTAATTCAAATTTACATTACATGGCAGCATAGAAACAGGGGCGCTCCACCAATGAGGCGAGTTGAGACACTCGCCTCAGACGGCAGCGCCCCCCTGGTTACCAGGGGCGGCAAAAATGCCGCTCCTGGTAACTAAGAGCCGAGTTTCCGGTTTTCAACCCGGAAATTCGGCTCTTATAGTGCAGAGAGCGCAATTGCGCTCTCTGCACTAGCGTCGTGCAGCGCCCCGACCCCCTCCTGCGCAGAAAATGTGAGCGCCGTGAGGAGGGGCGGGGCGGCAACGGAAGGCCGCCTCAGGCGGCATAAATGCGCGGATCGGCGCTGCATAGAAACAAAGTATCCAAAGGCACACAGAACTGATGCAAGCAAGGAACACCTTGCACATTTAAAGCGGAAGTGCAAGCATACTTGACAAAGGGGCGTGACCCCGAAACGTTGCACTGCACTTCCGCATTAGGCAACGTTTCGAGCCTACCAGGCCCTTTATCAAGGGGCTTGATAAAGGGCCTGGTAGGCTCGAAACATTGCCTTTTGCATATGGGCTAAATAAAATTTCCTTTTGAACACAACTGCAACCAGACTCAGTGTGCTGCTGGCTTTCTTCTGGATATCAATTTGACCCAGTGACAGGGGTGGGTCTCACAGTACAGCACCTGGCACTACAAAAGTGTGAACTAGGGAGGTGAGCGCTCCATATGATTGATTTTATGCACTTCCGCATTAAACCTTTGTATACTTGTTTCTATATATTGAATTTGGGGTTGCTGGACCTCTACCATTGTGCACTAGACATTAATCATTGTTAAGGGTGTGCGCAGGGCCGCCATTTTTAAACCACGGGGCCCCGTACAACAAAATTATCGGGGCCCCCTTGGCCCCGCCCCCTAAGCCCCAACCTAGATCCCGCCCACTCCACACAACAGTTAAAAGACCACACAGACATCAGTGCTAAAAAAGGTAACCCCCCCCCCCCCCACACACACACAAGTTATAAAAAGCTATTGATGGTCAGGGCCCCCTTATAACTGTGGTGCCAGGGCCCCCCTTAAAAGTTTTTTTAAAAAATTGGAGGTCAGGGCCCCCCCTACAAGTTAAAAAACAATAATTGGTGACCAGGGTCCCCCTTACAAGTTAAAAAAAATGGGGCCCCAAAGAATATTTTTTTAAAAAAACATTGGCTAAAAATGTCATGTTTTATATACTGAACTTATTGCACCAGCCTAAAGTTTCAGCTTGTCAATAGCAGCAATGATCCAGGACTTCAGACTTGTAACAGGGGGTCACCATCTTGGAAAGTGTCTGTGACACTCACATGCTCAGTGGGCTCTGAGCAGCTGTTGAGAAGCTAAGCTTAGGGGTCGTCACCAATTATCAAGCAGAAAATGAGGTTGGCCTGTAATATAAGTTGATGCTACAGGACTGATTATTAAATTCTGATGCTAATTGCACTGGTTTCTGTGCTGTCATTTAGTAATTATCTGTATTAATTACTAATCAGCCTTATATTGTGACATTTCTATTCTATATGTACTGTATATTGTGAGTGGGTCCCTAAGCTCAGTAAGTGACAGCAGCACAGAGCATGTGCAGTGAATCAGCAGAAAAGAAGACGGGGAGCTACTGGGGCATCTTTGGAGACACAGATCTTTACTGCTAAAGGGCTGTGGTTGCCTTGGGCTGGTACAGAAGCCCAAAACATCACATGCAACATTTATAGTCTATTCTTTAGTTCTTGTCCTTTAAAAGTTTGAACTTGATGGACATGTGTCTTTTTTCAACCTAACTTACTATGTTACAATGCAAACATTCACAAAGATAGTTGAAACGCCATCCTTAACTAACACAACACAAAGTACAACCACACTATTTCACAAGTTCTGCCCCTCTGAGAATATCGGTGGCACTCTTTACAAAATTACACGTATATTCAAAACGAAAAAGTCAAAGCGACTCGTCACCGATATAGTTACCTCCAATGTGTTGCCAGTCAGATCAAACTCTGGAGGTACAAACGCGCCTTCTGGATCATCTGAAACGAGAAGTGTCACCGTCATTGCAGTAATTGGCTCACTGAGCGCTTTGTAGTGTAAATTAAATTGCACTTGTTGTAAAACAGATCAAACCAAATGAATGACATCCGAGTGAAAAATAAAGATTAAAGGAAATCTTAACATTAAAAAGAAAACATTCCTGTATGTGTTTGCTTACATTTCCATTGGTTTGGACTTAAAGGCAAAGTTACAACATCTGCTTAAAAAGAATAATTACTTACTGTTAATTACTGTTGCAGGAGTGTGCCTTGTTTCTGCAGTCCAATGCTATATATTTCTACCAAATTCCTGCTTAGGATTGTTATTATTGCTATTTAGTAGGCACAACTGATTTATTTGTATCAGCTTTTCCAATGTGGTAAAACATGTTGTAGAGGAAGAGGAGAACAAAAGCTCAGTAAAGACATAGGGGCCTATATACTAAAGGGTGAAGTGACTAACTTTAGCGAAAATTCGCCATTTTTCTAAGTCCCAAAAAACGCTGGCGACTTTTCATTTTTCAGGATGATAGCCTGCAAAAGATCATAAATTTTTTCTGGGTTACCCGGCTTCCCCCTACATTTCCTAACATATGGCACATCAACTATACACTGGGCTTATGTATAGGGCAATATAACAACTCTATTTTATTTTATTAAGGTTTCCCTGGGCTTGTGTAGTGTAATGTATTGGCTGCAACATATACGTCCATTCAACTTTAACTTCTCGCTGTGTGCAAATTAGGCAACGCTAGTGCAACTTTGCTTCGCTTGTCATAGTAATGTTAGCGCTACTTCGCCATTGTTCATCACCCTGTACGCAACTTCGGATTTTAGCGAATTAGTGTTGTCCTGGCGAATCTACGCCTCGCAAAGTGTTGCGATGTGAGCGAAACCGTCACTAGCGAATTTTCAGAGGTTAGTAAATTTGCCCCATAGTCTAGATCCTAGAGATTTCTGTTCCAATCCATGGCCAACACTGTGCCTCTTACTGGAACAGTAACCAGAAAAAAAAAAGTGTTTTAAAGAATTTAAAATATAATTTACTGTTGCTATGCATTCTTAAAAGTTATGTGTTTGCTATAAAAGCAGTGTCGGACTGGCCCACCGGGATACCAGGAAAACTCCCAGTGGGCCAAGGTGTCAGTGGGCCCTCATGCTGCTAAACATTTGGCCTATTTCATGGCCATTCCCTATTTTTATGAGAACAAAGAGGCTACATAGTTGGAAAAATACATTATAGTATGTGAAGAAAAGAGACTAGAGGTTGAGTGAGGAGAGGAATAAAAATAGTACTAAGAGTGGGCCCCTGGTCTAAGATTAATTGGTGGGCCCCTGGTCAAGGTTTTTTGGGTGGGTCCCTGGTTTCCCAGTACGACACTGTATAAGTTTTATATAATGAACTTATTGCACCAGCCTAAAGTTTCAGCTTGTCAATAGCAGCAATGATCCAGGACTTCAAACTTGTCACAGGGGGTCACCATCTTGGAAAGTGTCTGTGACACTCACATGCTCAGTGGGCTCTGAGCAGCTCTTGAGAAGCTAAGCTGAGGGGTCGTCACTAATTATCCAGCAGAAAACAAGGTTAGTCATTAATATAAGCTGATGCTACAGGGCTGATTATTAAATTATGATGTTAGTTGCACTGGTTTCTGTGCTGCCATATAGTAATTATCTGTAATCAGTACTAATCAGCCTTATATTGTGATATTTCTATGTGTACTGTATATTGTGAGTGGGTCCCTAAGCTCAATAAGTAACAGCAGCACAGAGCATGTGCAGTGAATCAGCAGAAAAGAAGATGGTGAGCTACTGGGGCATCTTTAGGGGCACAGATATTCCATGCTAAAGGGTTGTGGTTGCCTTGTCCTGGTACAGAAGCCCAAAACATTACTTACAACATTTCTAGCTACTTCTTAACTTTTGTTAAGCTTTAATTCTCCTTTAAGGTATGGAGATCCAAAGATCCCTTATCTGGAAAACCCCAGTCCCTGCACATTCTGGATAACATACCTGTATATAAATAGTATTTCTAACCGTATTATTTTCCCTTCTCCTTTAAAGGTACTTGGACTTGGACTAATCTTGAGTTTCAAGGATGCCCTTTTTCCCTTAAAAAAAAATGAAGTTTGTATTTGGTACAGCCAGCCAAACTCATAAGTAAGTACAGCTGCTACCCAGTTCTTCAGTGGAATTCAACACTAACCTGATGGGAATCTGGCCTGAAGGTTCAGTCGGCTGCAGGAAATGCTCAGGTAAAAACTTTGATGACTCGACAATGAATAACTTACATTTTGTAAAGGAAAACGAAAAATAACAGGGAAAAAAAATCTCAGTGTGCCATACTGGATATGATATAACAGTGAGTCCCAAACTCAGTGTTACCCAACTTCAAAATCACAGCAGGTTCACTTTCGGCCTCCAAATTTCAAAGATTCAAAATCATTAAAGGGCGAATTTTCGCCAGTGAACGAGTTGCCACACTTCGCGCTACGAAAATTTGCTACCACTACACTAATTCACTGAAGTTGCATTTGGGCAGTTGAACTATGGCAAAGTTTCATTAGCATTAGTTCGGTAGCTTAAGCATTTCATAAATATCTTTTTTCTAGTGTTCATTTCTGCCTAGCGAAACTTCGCTAGTACTCTTACTCTTAGGTCAATTTGAATAGGGCGGGTACATATTATATATGACTTTATTAGAGATGTTGGTGCAAATGCTTGAAGTGGCCACTTATTATTACAAATGTCCAAGGAAACAACATAAAGACAAAAAAGATCCTTTAAAGGACAAGGAAAGATAAATTAAAAAAGTAAGCTAGAAATGTTTTACATTATGTTTTGTGCTTCTGTACCAGCCCAAGGGAACCACAGCCTTTTAGCAGTAAAGATCTGTGTCTCCAAAGATGCCCCAGTAGCTCCCCATCTTCTTTTCTGCTGATTCACTGCACATGCTCTGTGCTGCTGTCACTTACTGAGCTTAGGGACCCACTCACAATATACAGTACACATAGAAATATCACAATATAAGGCTGATTAGTACTGATTACAGATAATTACTATATGGCAGCACAGAAACCAGTGCAACTAACATCATAATTTAATAATCAGCCCTGTAGCATCATCTTATATTAATAACTAACCTTGTTTTCTGCTGGATAATTAGTGACGAGCCCTCAGCTTAGCTTCTCAACAGCTGCTCAGAGCCCACTGAGCATGTGAGTGTCACAGACACTTTCCAAGATGGTGACCCCCTGTGACAAGTTTGAAGTCCTGGATCATTGCTGCTATTGACAAGCTGAAACTTTAGGCTGGTGCAATATGTTAAGTATATAAAACATGGCCGTTTAAGCCATATTCATTTTTAGGGTTTAGTTCTCCTTTAATGCCCTAGACATGAGCCCACCCTAAAACAAATATGGCATGCCGCTCAAATTGGTTTTAAAAGAATGTTAACACAAAAATCTTTTATAGTTAGGACTTCTGAAGACAATCCCGCTTTAAAAAATGAAGAAACGCCAGGGTTTTTTTTTTTAGAACTTTTATGACTTTTTCGGCATACAGGATACACAAGATTGAAGAGGATGTAGCTTCAGCTTATCAGTTCCCCAGGTCTTAGGTGGTGAAGGAAACTCTGGCGAATTTGTGGAGTAATGATCAATCGACAGAGCGAAAATTCGCCTGCTGATAGGGCGCAAAACTGTGCTAGCAGAGGTCTCTTTCACTAGTGAATTGTCATCTACGCTTGTTAGTAAATTGCAGATTTCCCTGCGGATTCAATTTCTGGAAAATTTTCACTAGCGACGGCTACTTCGCCCTTTAGTAAATCTGCCCCAAAATCGGTGTGGCTGGAAAACTCCAAAGAGTATGAGAGAAGGGTGAGCAGATTGATGTGAATGCTACACTATATACTTTTCTTGTTTTTTTTTCCCTATTTCTTTTTTTTTTTTGAGTTTTCTAGCAACATACTGGATATGAGCCAGAAAAGTCAACGCTCACACTGATGGCTACCAAGTCATGTCAAAAGCAGCTGAACATTTTATAGTGTGTCACGACTGACAACTGTGACATCATTGAGGGTTTGGCAACTGCCAAGAAACAGCTCCTTCTGGAACAGCAATATTTGTTAATGTGAGGCAATCTCAACTGTGTTAAATTAGCCTAAGGGAAGGTGGCACTGCCAACTCTTCTGTAAATAATCACCGCTCATTGTCACTCCTAATGCGCCCGGAGAGAGTGCAGGGAAAATAAGTCTTAAAGAAAGAAAAAAGAAAAAAAATGAAGCTAAGTGATGAAAGCTAAGATAGCTTCCACCCACAGTAAAATTGAGACACAGCAAATAATTTATTGCTTTGCAGAAACAAGGCTTCCGCAGCCTGCTACACATCCAAGCCGAACAAATGGCCCTTCTCTTGCTCAACAAACAAAAGCTTAATTGCACATCTTCACGACAATACTCCTGTGTGTGTGTTTTAATGATTGAGCTGTAATTACGGCTTTAATGAAGCTGCAAAGGAACGACGGAGCTACTTTTTCTGTCGTCGAGAAGCCGCAAAACTGCTTGATTCCTCTTCAGAACCTGAACGTTCTCCTCTTACTGACCCAATTAATATTGTGGCTCTCCCTCATATGGATGCTTGCTAATATACAGAGTAGAAAAAAATCTCTGTACAAAACAACTTGGACGAATCTGTGTTAGGGTAGACACTTGTCTGGTTTTGAAACATTTATGTTTTTTCTGGGGCTGTTCACAGCTGTCTGTTTAGGTTGCTGCAGTGTGAAAACTGAACAAAGATCTGGCCATTACCAACCAATGTCACAACTCTGCCCCCATTTATCACAAACACACCCCACCATATCATGACTACACCATTACCATCACTGCTCACCTCCCCTATGTTATCGACTTGCACCCTAATCTGTGATGCAAAGCAGTGTGTGGACTGGGAAAGTGCTGAATTATGTGTGTTGGCATACAAATTTCCCCCCCAAACCAACAGCCCTGGCCACAACATCATTACATACCTCCCATTACCTGATTACAGTTGTATTTAAATGCAGGTGCTGAGTATTCTGGTTCTCTGCTAAATGCCTGCTGATCTAGTTTGAGAAACTTTGTATCTTTTTCTGGCATCAGTGCAGAAGATGAAAGGTAAATGTGGGGCATTTCAAAAAGGCAATGGAGACATTTGGTTAGGGGAGGGGCACACAGGGAGATTAGTCGTCCGCGATTTTTAAAAGCGAGTTCTGGTGACAAGTCGTTTTTTTTGTCTTTGCATGCAGCTACATGCAAATCGCCAGCTATTATGCACACAATGTGATTTGAGATTGCCTGTAGCTCCAAAATGCACAGAGACTTTTTGGAGCGATTTGCCAGAAATAGCACGTACATAGAGAAGTACTGAAATCTCCTACAAGCACACACAAACAGAGATTAGTAGCCACGATAGTATGTAAATTCTTGCGTTGGCGTAATGACTTGAAGACAACATGCCGAAGATGAACTCCGGGACGACTTCCGGCTCTTGCGTAGGAGGAGAATGTAGCGCGAAGCACTATGGGATATAAATCGATTGGAATCAAAAGCTGCGCAAAATCTTTCCTGCACAAAGACAATCACCGGCGACTTCCTTTTTAAAAATCGCGGGCGACTAATCTCTCCGTGTGCCCCTACCCTAAGAATCCGGGCTGAGCTATCAAAATTGGGACATTTGGGTGGTATGGTCACTTGTCTGCCCCGAACATCAACAGCCCGCCCACTAATGTCACAGGCCTGCCCCTTTGTTATTATTTTGCTTCAGACAAAGGGGACAACCCAATCTCCACTTGCATTTTCTACTACTAAAAGCCCTGTACATCACGAACCTAAAGAGAAATAATCATGTTTGTGCTTACGCTTGCATGCCTCTGATAGGCTGGAATAACAATGCAAACAGTACCTCTAGCCAAGGGGTCCCCTACCTCTATCACCCATGAGTTAAAGTCAAATATAAAAAGAGTTGGGAAGCAACATGTGCATGAAATAAAGTTCTTGGGGATGCAAAATAAGGGCTGTGAATGGCTATTGGTAGCCCATGTGGAATGGAAGCCTACAGGAGGCTCCCTTTGGCAGTACACTGTTTTTTTTATGCAACCTTGCCCCTAAAGAATAAATTGAAAAATAAGCGCCTGCTTTAAGGCCGCTGGGGGCAACATTCAATTGGTTGGTGAGTAACATGTTACTCGAAAACCATTGGTTGGTGATCATTGCCCTAGCCAATCGGAGTTTGCTCAGTAACGACAGGACGGGCAAAGGGCTGATTCACAAATAAACAACAGCAGGGGCAAGTATTAAATTCTACCGACCATTCCAATATCATACAGGAACGTGGCAGTTACACTTCAGCAGACTGCAGTGGGTGATATGTTTTTGTACTGATTAAAAAGAACATTATAGGTCTCATTTATGATTGCTAGGTGCAGCTGTGAGAGCCAATGAATACCATTCCCAAAAGTAGTTGTCAAGAGCATAACTATAGAGGAAGCAGGCCCTGCAGTTGCTGGGGGGGGGTAAGATTGTAGAGGGCCCAATGAGGCCCTAATTAATGAACAATTTCAACATATCATTAATAAAAAAAGTCAACGTACCAATATTTTGGGGCCCTAAATTAAATTTTTTGTGGGGTCCATTAACACTGGAGGTTGTAGCTTTAAAAGAACAGTAACACCAAAAAATTAAAGCGTTTTGATGTAATGAATATATCATGTAGTATTGTCCTACACTGGTAAACTACTGTGTTTGCTTCAGATAGAGTCCTGCGTGGAACCAAGACTAGGATTGAACCCGCAGCCCGCGACCCTCATATTTAGCCACTTTGATCCGCTACCCGACCCGGACACGCAACTGCCTTATCCGCAACCAGACCCACAACCCGCCGAACCACCATCAAACAAGAAGTGATGGTGCTGCGAACCGGAAGTGACGTCATCAAAAGTGGGCAGGACAGAAACAACTGTTGTAAAACTTTAAAAGGAGTAAAATATAGACAATATTACATAAGATAAAAATATTTCGATGCAGACCCGTAACTCCACAGACCCGCAGGTCTACTCACACCTGAAAATCCTCCCCTCATTTCTGAATGTGCACACTTTTTTTGCGGGTAACCCGCGGGTACCTGACCCGCTTGCAGGACTCTAGCTTCAGAAACACTACTATAGTTCATATAAACAAGCTGCTGTGTAGCAATGGTGGAAATTGAAAAAGGCTATATGGCACAGGTTAAACAGTGGATAACAGATAACACTGTTGCTGCTGTATAACCTGAGCTTTTTCTCCTTTGAATGGCTGCCCCCATTGCTACACAGCAGCTTATTTATATAAACAATAGTAGTGTTTCTGAAGCAAACACAGCAGTTCTACCAGTGCAGGGCAACACTGCATTATATTTTTTTAACTTGAAAAAAATTAAATTTTTTGATGTTAATGTTCCTTTAAGCTCTCCTTTGTACTTTGGCTAGCTTGTAGTTTGCTACACGTACAACTACATTGGCGTGCTGGGTATCATAGCTGCATTATGGGCAAAAGACAAGGCAAAAAGTGCTATTTCTTTGCATTTGCTTAGTAAATGAGCCCCATCATCTGTTTTTATTTAAACATAAGCATGCGTTTGCCTTTTCCATGCTCAAGACTTTCGGAAAAGCTGTTTCATAGACTGATTCAGATTATACGTACCACTCAGTTGCTCCATAAAGCAGACGTTGCCGTTGGTGTTGAACGCCAGTGTGTCTGGGGTGATGCAGAGCGTCTGGAAGATGGCTGAATGGGCTACACTCTTCAGGGAATAGCAGCACTCCAGGCAGATAGCCCAAATATCCTGCTCAGTAAGGCAGTTGTCACGTAGTGATAGAATATCAGCCAAGGACACGTTCTCCTGCCAAGACATTTCACAATAATTCATTAGCAGGCTGAAGATTCAATACACACACCAACACATGGAGTCGTTTGTAGGCGACTTACAGAGGAAATGTTACACTAAATGGTTTCTAAGACATCCTCATGTTTTGTAAAAGATTCCAAGCGAGTTTACTGCATGGGTGTCCTGCCAGCTGCATGCTCAAAACTGTAGTTCAACAACATCTGGAAGACTTACATGATCGTATAAATGGACTACATTGCAACCTCAATTTTTCCCTGATTTTAAGTTTTCCCTCCTTTTACATTGTTGTTTTGTGGTCCCTTCTTTATATTATGCATAATACATTTCCCTGATTTTACATTTACATTTTTTTCTGATCCCCTGAAAAACGTAAAACGGGGGTTCTACTGTATAGATCATTTGTGAATTAAAAATTCAACTCATACAAAATAAGCTCTATTACATGGATCCATTACCCGTAAACTCAGTATCCAGAAAGCTCCGAATTACAGGATGGCCGTCTCCCATTTATTTTTAATTGAATAGTTGTTTTTTTTAAAAATGATTATCTTTTTCTCTGTAATAATAAAACAGTAGCTTGTATCCCAACTAAGATATAATTAATGCTTAAATTATTTTTAAGTACACTTAAGTTATGGAGATCTAAATTACGGAAAAAAAAACCCAGGTCCCAAGCATTCTGGATAACAGGTCCCATACCTGTATTTGCTTCTTACACTAATGTATATTGCTATTAACTATACACAGGGCTAAAGAGAATTTGCAGGCTCAGGAAGACCCTACCCAGAAGAGCTTGCAGTCTAGTTCTGGAGCTTAAAGGGGAACTATCGCAAAAATGAAAAATTAATATAAACGTCCTCATACTAAAGTAAGAAACTTTCTAAATACAATCAATTAAAACATCTGCATGGTTTCTGAAATAATCAAGTTTATATTCACTATTCCTCTCTCAGCATCTTTTACTCCATTCTGTCTTCATTCAACAGTTGGGTGTCAGATGAATGATCCAATATATCTTGAGGGGCTTCCTTTCCTAGCAGATGTATTAGAGCTCATTCAAATAACTGCAGTATAAATACTCACGTAAAAACAAAATCTAACAAAATAACTTTGTGCCTTTTGCACAAATTCTGCATGTAGAGAGACATGGTGTCTGGTGATTTTCATAGAGTGAGCTCTAATATATCAACTAGGCAAAAGGAGCCCCCCCTATAAGATATATTGGATCATTTATCTGACACCCAACTCCTGAATGAAGACAGAATGAGGAAAACAGGTGCTGAGAGAGGGATAGTGAAGATAAACTTGATTATTTCAGAAACAGTACAGAATTTTTGATTGATTGTATTTAGAAAGTTTCTTATTGCAGTAAGCTGAAGCTAATATTACATTTTAATTTTCGAATAGTTACCCTTTAAAGGGAAACTATATCACTAAACACAGAAAAAAACAGAAGACACCCCTTTAGACCTAAGGAATGGTATTTGAAGCAGCGTGGTTGGTACTTTACAGTGAGGGCAATGAGGTTGGGGAATGTCCTGCGGGGTGATGTTGTGATGGTAGACTCTTGGACAAGCATAATATCAAAGGCTATAGTGATCTTAAGATCTACAGTTAGTTTAGTATACTGTAGGTATTGGTGTATATATAGTTTAAACAGTACATGTGAGTGTAGAGGTATGTGCATATATGTGCATTGGGGGTCACTTAGAAGGGTTAAAATTGACGGACTATTGTCTTTTATTAACCTTTGACTATTAGGGATGCACCACATCCACTATTTGGGATTCGGCCGAATCCCGAATCCTTCATGAAAGATATAGAAACGGAATCCTAATTAACATATGCAAATTAGGGAAAAAAGTGGGAAAAAATGTTTACGTGATTTCCCTTCACCGCACCTAATTTGCATTAGTAATTTAGGATTCGGATTCAGTTCGGCCAAGCATGAGGATTCTGCCGAATCCGAATTCTGCTGAAAAAGGCTGAATCCTGTCCGGATCCCGAACGGAATCCTGGATTTGGTGCATCCCTATTTACTATATGTAACAGTATAAAAGCAGCAAGCATCACTGATGATGGCAGCACTGTATTCATGAGGCAAACTCAGGTCTCTGTGTTTAGCTTTGGAGTACAAGGACCTGCAGCTATTCTCCTGCGTGCAGCACAGGGTGCAAAGTGCAAAAACGATGGTGGCTTGCACCCTTTTTCTGTGTTTTGAACTTTGCCCAGCACATAGTTAATGACCCACAATCTATTTATCTACTAGCTATATGCAAACATGTGGGGTATTTAATGCTAATGCATATCTGTGTGGAAAACCAATAGCAGCTTTAGGGCAGAGACACACATGGAGATTCGGGGAGATTCAATCGCCCGGCAATAAATCGCCTCTTCTTCGGGCAACTAATCTCCACAAACTGCCTTCCCGACAGCTAGAATCTAAATAACAGATGGGACAGCACTCGGAGCACTTCATATACCGAAGTTGTCCGAAGTTGCCTCATGAGGAAGTACCATCTTGCTGGCGATTTAGATTCTAGCTGGCGGGAAGGCAGTTCGGGGAAGAAGTCGCTGGGTGACTAATCTCCACGTGTGTCTCTGCCCTTAAGGGTCTGGACACACGGGCAGATTCGGGGAGATTAGTCTCCAGGCGACTAATCTCCTCTTCTTCACAGCGACTAATCTCCCCGATCTGCTTTCCCCTGCCTTCTGCCAGCTAAAATGTTAATGGCCTGGGGGCAGGCTCACGTTTTCCGAAGTCGCCAGTAATTGCCTCACGAGGAAACTTCGGGCTACTTCAGAAAACAAAGCGATCCGTGTGCCTGCCCCCAGGCCATTTACATTTTAGCTGACGGAAGGCAGATCGGGGAGATTATTCGCCGCGAAGAAGAGGAGATTTGTTGCCTGACGACTAATCTCCCCGAATTCGTTTGGAAAGACCCTAAAGGCCAATACCCCCAAAAGAAAAAAGGGTTGTTATATGCATTCCAATATTTACGGTTATCCTTCTCTGATAAAACTTGTTTATTTACTTTAGAAGTACTACAGGTATGGGACCTATTATCCAGAATGCTCAGGACCTGGGGGTTTCCAGATAACGGGTCTTTCTGTAATTTGGATCTTCATACCTTAAGACTACTAGAAAATCATGTAAACATTAAATAAACCCAATAGGCTGGTTTTGCTTCCAATAAGGAATAATTCTATCTTATTTTGGATCAAGTACAAGGTACTGTTTATTATTACAGAGAAAAGGGAAATCATTTTTAAAAAATTGGATTATTTGATTATAATGGAGTCTATGGGAGACGGTCATTCCATAATTCGGAACTTTCTGGATAACGGATCCCATACCTATACAATAGTTTATATAAATAAGCTGCTGTGTAACCATGTGGGCAGCCATACAAACTAACTATAGCAAAAGGCTTAGCTTTACACAACAGATAGCTGTGTAAAGATGAAAAAAAAAAAAGATAAAGCAGGACTACAGAATTAAAAACATCTCATATAAAATAGGACAATGAATAGTTTATTTGGAGATTTGGTAACAAACTTTATATATAACTAACATATATAATTACTTTATCTTGTTACTGGTCAATTAGTTGAATTAACTTCAATTTGGGACAATGATTGAGCCCGTTAATAAAGTTACGGAAACAAGCCTGTGCCAGGTACTTTTTAAAATGTATTTATATTAAATCACGGCGAGAAATTTCTAAACCTTAATCGCCAAATAGAGTAACAGCTATGAAGGGATAATGCTGAATAATATCATAACAGAGATAAACTCATTAAGGTGCAGTTAATCTGTCTATGTCTCAAAGACTGTGCTGACCTACATGATATCTGCATGATATTTCAAACAGAATATGATAGTGGAATACATATTGCCTCCACTGCACCATTTCTTTGAATAGGAAAATAATGACGACAAACACATGCCCTCTCACAGCTCTATTCCCTGCATAGACTTGATGTTCAGTTATACAGTGAAACCTCAATTTTACATCCCCTGATTTTAAAGGGATTCCGTCATGATTTTTATGATGCAGTTTTTATTTCTAAATTACTCTCTTTACACAGCAAATAATTCAATCTACAATATAAAATTTCATTAGTGAACCAGTGTATTTTTTATTGGTGTGTCGGCACCATCTCAGGTCATTTTGCCTGGTCATGTGTTTTCAGAAAGAGCCAGCACTTTAGGATGGAACTGCTTTCTGGCAGGCTGTTGTTTCTCCTACTCAGTGTAACTGAATGTGTAGAATTCTGTTGGAAATGTCCCGGTGGGCCCAGGTATCAGTGGGCCCTTATGCTGCTAGACATTTGGCCTATTTCATGGCCATTCCCGATTTCAATGAGAACTAAGTGGCTTAATAGATGGAATAATAGACTATAGCAGGGATCCCCAACCTTTTTGAACCCATGAGCAATATTCAGCAGTAAAAGGAGTTGGGAAGCAACACTAGCATGAAAAATCTTCTTGGGGGGTCAAATAAGGGCTGTGACTGGCCATTTGCTAGCCCCTATGTGGATTCTCAACCTTCACTGAGGCTCTGTTTGGCAGTGCACCTGGTATTTATGCAACCAGAACTTGCCTCCGAGCCTGGAATTCAAAAATAAGCTCCTGCTTTGAGGCCACTGGGAGCAACATCCAAGGGGTTGGAGAGCAACATGTTGCTCACGAGCTACTGGTTGGGGATTACTGGACTATAGTATTATAGTATGTAAAGAAAAGAACTAGGAGAATACAGGTTGAACGAGGAGAGGAAGAATAATAGTAGTGAGAGTGGGCCCCCGGGCAAAGGTTTTTGGGTGGGCCCCTGGTGTCCCAGTCCGACACTGCCTTGCTTGCACCCATTGCGTCGGGCCACGTGGCGGAATTTGTAGCTGAAATATGTGAGTTTGTATTTGTGCCTCAAAATCTGCCTCTTGCGCCTGCACACTGCCCAATACAATGGATCCAGGTGCAAGCAAGCTAACGGGCTGATTCTCAGTCTGAGTTTTTCAGCAGGCCCGAGTTTCAGCCCAATGTGACATGTAGCCTTTTTAATTTCCGCCATTGCTACAAAGCAGCTTGTTTATATGAACTATAGTAGTGTTTCTGAAGCAGATCATAAACAGATCAGTGTAGGGCAACAGTGCATGATATTTTCATTACTTTAAATTGTTGGTGTTACTGTTCTTTTAAGGCCATACATGGGACAACCCCATTTAATATCTGACTGATTGGCCTGAGGTCAATTGGAGCTCAGGCGCTTCTTCGCGTTCCCATCTGCCACATCAACATACACTGACAGATTAGCTACACAGCGGCATCGAGCTTTCAAACCTGCTCAATCAATGAACCAATCAATATCCATTTACACAAATATCGGTCAGGATCACAGGGCCAAACATACACTGACCTTAATTTCATACAACTTTAGCAGTACATATATAGCCTGCTTTACACTGGACCATGCAGGCAGCTTTAGTGAAGTATAATAATTTGGGGCTCTGCCATTACCAAGGTTGGACTGGGGGGCCCGGGGCCCACCAGGCAGCTGTCTCAGGGGCCCCCCTTCAGCCCCCTGCCACAAATCCCCCAACGGGCCCCTGCCACAAAGCCCCCTCCGGGCTCCTCACCCCTGCAAACAAAGCCTCCTCTGGGCAAACTATAAAGGGGCCTGCATAAGGTAACCCGTGTCTCATCCGTGTACCCCTCCATTATGTACCTATGCCAGGCACTGGCAGTTCTCCATACAGAGAGGCACGCTCTTTTTGCTTCATTCTTTGAATGTAAACATTTGCATTAAGTGCCCCTGGGGCAACTTGGGGATGGCAAAATTCATTGTGGAATAAAAATGATTCACTTTTTACAGATTTTTTGCATTTTGTACCTTGCCTTTTTTAGCAAAAAAAAAGCCTTGCTCCTCTATCAAAGAGAATGATCAGAACTGGGGGTATGGAATATTCATGGTAGAGTTCTGCGAGGAACCAATTTCTAAGACCTGGACCCAACCCGCATATTTTCCCACTTCCGCTACCCAAGCCGGACCCGCAATTGCCATATCCGCAACCCGCCGACCACCATCAAACAGGAAGTGATGGTGCTGCAAACCGGAAGTGGCGTCATCAAAAGTGGCCGGGGACAGAAGCAAGTTTTGTAAAACTTTAAA
The DNA here is from genome assembly GCF_017654675.1 of Xenopus laevis. Lineage (NCBI taxonomy): Eukaryota > Metazoa > Chordata > Amphibia > Anura > Pipidae > Xenopus > Xenopus laevis. Next base: position 21,905,308 of record NC_054383.1, read on the forward strand.
AGGAGTAAAATATAGACAAAATTACATAAAATAAGAAATTTAGATGAGACCCACAACCCGACCTGCGGGTATAACCAGACCTTAAAATCCTCCCCTCGTTCTGCAGGGTGCCCACTTTTTTTGCGGGTAACCCGCTCGTACCCAACCAGCTGCAGGACTCTAATTCATGACATGTCATTAGTAAAATGCACAACACTTGTTCATTATCTCAAAATGTTACATGACCATCCAAAAGCACATAAGGTGCAATGTGCCATGTTTTTTTCCCTGTCTCTACTATTGCTGAAATCTACTGCTCTGTAAAGTGATCTGGTGCTGCTTAACCTGATATTCTAAAATATATATACAATACTGAGGTTTCATGCATGCGCAGTAGCCGCGTATGGAGGGTTCTGAGCTGTGCTGCAGAAACATATAATGTGTACCTTCTGCACATCTACATTTTTTATGGGAAATTATAAATATCCTGCAGCCTGGCCAAGTGACTCTTCTGCAAAGGATTGTCGTAAAGGAACAGCAACATCAAAAAATGAAAGTGTTTTAAAGCAATAAAAATATAATTCAGTACTGCCCTACACTGGTAAAACTGATGTGTTTGCTTCACTACTATTGTTTATATAAATAAGCTGCTGTGTAGCAATGGGGGCAGCCATTCAAAGGAGAAAGGCTCAGGTTAGAAAAATGACAGGTTTGTGCATGAATTAGGGGGATTTTGGATTTTTCCTTTCAGATTTGTTTGGATGTTCTGTTTTTTAATGAGCCTTTCTGTTATACTCTGAGCCCTGGAGGATATTGGTTCAAGTGAAATATGTTTTAAAGGGACGCAAAGCACAAACCGTGCAGCACAAGCAGCAGGCACTAAGGAATAGAAAACGAGCTGAGCCAAATGTAAAAAAAACAAAACAAATGCTCTGTAATGCTACACATGTATTGTTAATTTGTATTGCAACTTTCTATTCAGGTCCTCTCCTATTCATATTCCAGTCTCTTATTCATATCAATGCATGGTTTCTAGAGTAATTTGGACCCTAACAACCAGATTGCTGAAATTGCAAACTGGAGAGCTGCTGAATAAAAAGCTAAATAAATTTAAAAACCACAAATAATAAAAAATGAAAACCAATTGCAAATAGTCTTAGAATATCACTCTCTACATTGTACTAACAGTTAATTTAAAGTTGAACAACCCTTTTCAGTAACCCCATCATAAGCTCAGGGCCATTTTAATAAATGGGCAAAAAGGGCATTTTCCAGGCCCCACCATCAGGGTTAAACCACCCCAGCCACAATCCCCAAATGGCCAACCCCATGTGTACTTTTTTCCTGCTCATGGCCACCACCAGGGCCAGGAAGAGGGGTTGGGGGCAGAGGCAATAGCAAGTCTAGGCCCAGCAGAGCCCACCGGGCAGCGGCAATAGCTGCCCGCTGGCCCAGTCTGATCCTGCCCCCCATCAAATATTTCTATGCAATCTTTTGAAAAATAAAATGACTATTGGAGATATTTCTGGAGTAGCAAGGGCCCATTAATAAGATGTTTTCCCTGAGCTAGAATCCTGCAACGGGTCGGGTACCCGCGGGTTACCCACAAAAAAAGCAGGCACCCTGCGGAATGATGGGAGGATTGTCAGGTGCAGGTATACCCGCGGGTCGGGTTGCGACACACATATATATATACACACATATATATATATACATATATATATATATATATACATATATATATATATATACATATATATATATATATACATATATATATATACATATACATACATATATATATATACATATACATACATATATATATACATATACATACATATACATATACATACATATATATATACATATACATACATATATATATATATATACATATACATACAGTATATATATATACATATACATACAGTATATATATATATATATATATATATATATATATATATATATATATATATATATATATATATATATATATATATATATAGATATAGATACTCCTCTGGTGAACACATATATTGATTGTGCATCCAACGGGTGCCTTTATAAAAGGGCATCTGTGTTTTTAATCATCTGTCCCTTTAAGGAAGTGACGGAAATCAATACGCCTCTGGACAGAATATAACAGCCCTGTTGTTACTTTAATAAAAAATGCATTTCTGGTTACCAATGTAAATAAATGAGAAGCAGACAAAATGCGAGAGTCCAAAGGAAGAGACACTGTTGCAGACAGAAGGGAAATATCCGTCCAGAACACTGGTAAAATAATACACTGCTAAAAGCCTTGTCTGCTGATAGATCACTTTATTGCTGGCTGCTTAAGAATAATAGCCCAATAAATTCTGTTTGTGAAGATGCAGTTAAAGGAGAACTGTTCCCATGATACAAACTGCTCCTGTATGAAGGAATATTTTGTCTGTTGAGATACAGCTGCTGATTCTGAGACTTGAGAAATCATAACCAGCAAATGGGTGCCAGGCTGCTGAAAAGAAGTGCCACTCAAGAGCATCCCTGTGTCATTACCCAAAAGATAAACAAGGGGTTACTTTAATTACTTTTAATCCAGGATTGGGTTCGGGATTCTACCTTTTTCAGCAGGATTTGGAATCGGCTGAATCCTTCTGCCAGGCCAAACCGAATTCTAATTTGCAAAGGAAGTAAAAACATGTTTCCTCACCCCTAATTTGCATATGCATATTAGGATTCGGTATTTGGTCAAATTTTTCGCCAAGGATTCGGGGGTCCAGCCGAATCAAAAATAGTGGACTCTGTGCATCCATACTTTTAATTAAAAGGAATTCTGTGTTGGAAGCCATACACAGGCCCATATATGCTGCTGACAGACTAAGGGGTATATTTATCAAAGAGTGAAGTTAGAGATCAGCACAGTCCTCTAGAGTGAAATTCTGCCACTCTTCATTCAATGCTATGGGATTTTGAGAGGCGTATTTATCAAAGGATGAACTTTCACTTTCACCCATTGATAAATACTCTTTTAAAAATCCCATAGAAATGAATAGAGAGTGGCGGAATTTCACTCTAGAGGACTGTGGCGATCTATAACTTCACTCTTTGATAAATATACCCTTAAGTCAGCAGCTTATTGGGCAGTGTATGGGGCCCTCTGACAGGTTTCTGCAATCGATATCTGTCTGAAAATCTGCAAATGTTGAAAAAAAGCTTAAAGGAGAACTTAACTCTTAAAACTGAATATGGCTAAAAATTCCATATTTTATATACTGAACTTATTGGACCAGCCTAAAGTTTCAGCTTTTCAATAGCAGCAATGATCCAGGACTTCAAACTTGTCACAGGGGGTCACCATCTTGGAAAGTGTCTGTGACACTCACATGCTCAGTGGGCTCTGAGTAGCTGCTGAGAAGCTAAGCTTAGGGGTCGTCACAAATTATCAAGCAGAAAATGAGGTTTGTTTGTAATTTAAGCTGATGCTACAGGGCTGATTATTAAATTCTGATGCTAATTGTACTGGTTTCTGTGCTGCCATGTAGTAATTTTCTGTATTAATTACTAATCAGCTTTATAGTGTGACATTTATATTCTATGTGTACTGTATATTGTGAGTGGGTCCCTAAGCTCAGTAAGTGACAGCAGCACAGAGCATGTGCAATGAATCAGCAGAAAAGAAAGCCTTACCTATTATTATAGCTGTTTTGGGGGGGATTTAAGCATTAAAAAAAATTGGTGTTACTGTTCCTTTAAAAAACCCGTTGGATTGAGGACTGCATTGGTTCCCTAGGGCTCTGCTGGCACTGCACGACACATAGGTACCTTTCAGGGCAAAGATGGATATTGAGGGGTTGCTCCCCTTTAGCATAGCATAGTTAGACAATGATATTCTGTGACAGTTGGCTTTATGTTTTATTTTTTGTGGTTTTTCAGATATTTAGCTTACTGTTCAGCAGCTCTCTGATTGCTAGGCATTGCTTACCTTAGCAACCAGGCAGTGGTTAGAATAATGGGCTGAATTATGAATAGGTGAGGGACTAAATAGAAAGATAGGGAATAAATAGTAACAATAACAATAAGATTGTAGCCTCACAGAGCAATAGTTTTTTTTCACTGCCGGATTCTGTGACCCCAATTGAAAGATGGAAAAGTGTAAGCCAAATCATTTTTAAAAAACAAAAAATATAAAGTACTATATAAATAAATTAATTAAGACCATATAAGAAAAAGCTGCTAGGAACAGGACATTCTGAAACATACTAAAAGTTAACTTAATGTGAACCACCCCTCCCTTACATGTGTTCAGGCTCTGGCACAAGGGACAAAGTATAACCAAACACCAGTGCTCCCTTCTCTGGGATCGTTCATGCAGAGAGTGAGCTTGATGATTTCCCCATTAGTCATAGCCAACAGCCCACCTATTCTAGAAACTACTTAGTATCTCTGAGCATTTCAGCTTGGAGACTGACAAATGTAGGCTCAATACAGCAAATACATTACAGAGTGAACTGTGCCATTTAGGGCATGGACACACATGCGTTTTTAACGCCGCGTAATAAAAATATCAACTGCAGTGTAAATACGATATTAAACAATTAAGTTGAATCTCAAACCCGGTGTAACCCAAGTCCAGCGATCCAATCGCTCTTGGAGGAAGCCAACCAGTGAAACGCGTCAGCGGTGACGGAGGTGCAGAAGCGTGGTGCACGCAAGTAGAGACACGCACAGCATGGTCTAGGAGTAGGGTTAAACACATCTTATGACACAATAAACACTTAGGGGTTTACCCCACATTGCAATTTGTTCCTGTGTGCCGATTCCTCCTTTCTTTGCTTTACATTGGAAATCGTGGGAGTGCCGTCTCCCCAGACGATTGTGCACCAGGCAATCGAAAAAGGAAGGCCAGCGTGTGCGCTCACACTGTGTTCTAGGAGTAGGGTTGCCACCTTTTCTGGAAAAAAATACCGGCCTTTTTATCCTTTTTCCCTATTAATAACATTGGGATCAACCATCATTTTTACCGGCCAGGCCTGTAAAATACCGGCCAGGAGGCAACCCTATCTAAGAGACGCGAAGACCAAATTTGAACTGCATCACCATCGTCTATTGGATTTTATATGCGCTTTTTTCACAAACGTTTGTGAGTGTGATTTGTAAACCGCTTCTGCGCATGTGAATTTTAGATAATGAAAAAAGAAATTCAAGAACGGTGAAGGGACAAAACAAATCGGATTTATGCTACTTTTACTTGGGGCTCTAGTGAGTATAATCAAACACTGGATTTACCATGGTTCTCAGTGTGGGCACTCTTTTTACCTGAATCTCTCTCATCCACTTTGTAGAGCATGTGTGATGTAAGACTTTTTCACCAATCACAACTTATATTTATGTAATAGTTGGTGTACACGGATTCCAATTTCTAAACGTCATGGCTGTAAATATTATTTGAAATATTACACTATAATGTTTATGTTTTTTCCCTTTCTCAATAACGATCTGTTATTGAGATATACTGCGACTCTTATTGGAAAGTGTAAAAGTAGTCATACACGGGCCGATAAAAGCATATTGGCCCGTGTATGGGGCCCCCCCCCGACGGGCTTCCCCGATCGAGATGATCTCGATCGGATGGGACAAAAAATCCCGTCGGATCGCGGACGCATCTGTTCGTTGATGTGGTCCCGCGATCCGACCGCCGTTCCCATTCGTTAGGATCCGATCGTTGGCCCTAGGGCCTATGATCGGATCAGCCAGATATTGCCCACCTCAAGGTGGGCATATCAGATAGAGATCCGCTCGTTTGGCGACATCGCCAAACGAGCGGATCTCTCCGTGTATGGCCACCTTAAATACGTGCCGTTGCCTAAACTTGAATACGCACTGCCGGAATTGCGCCTATTTATGTGGCCATCTGCCTTTTTTAAAAACCGCTCGTGTGTCCATGCCCTCGTGTGTCCATGCCCCCTCAGCAAGGGGGAAAGGAATTCAGATGCCCCATATGCAAGATCCTCTGCCAAAATTATAAAAATATGTGAATGTGGGGGGAAATCATATTGGCAACTAGGTATGCACCGAATCCAGGATTCGGCCGAATCCTTCTGCCCGGCTGAACCGAATCCGAATCCTAATTTACATATGCAAATTAGGGACGGGGAGGGAAATTGTCTTTTTGTGACAAAACAAGGAAGTAAAAAAATGTTTTCCCCTTCCCAACCTTAATTTGCATATGCAAATTAGGATTCGGTTCGGTATTCGGGCTGAATCTTTTGCAAAGGATTCAGGGGTTCGGACGAATCCAAAATAGTGGATTTGGTGCATCCGTATTGGCAACACTATGGGTTGTAAACTTTCATGGCAATCCAGGAAAGCACTAAATGGTCGTGCTTACCCCAGCAAGGTAACCAATAGAGCAATTGGCTCTACTATAAGCACAATAGTGAATGCAAAGCTCTGATTGGTTGCAATGGGTTACTGCGCTGGGACAAAGGGGTAGATTTATCAAAGAGTGAAGTTAGAGATCTCCACAGTCCATGCAGTGAAATACCGCCTCTCTCCATTCACTTCTATGGGATTTTTAAAGGTGTATTTATCAAAGGGTGATAGTGAAAGTTCACCATTTGATAAATACGCCTGTAATAAGCCCATAGAAATGAATGGAGAGAGGCGGTATTTCACTCTGCAAACTGTGGAGATCTTTAACTTCACTCTTTGATAAATCTACCCCTAGTGTTGGAAAATTAGGATGGAGGAGAACTCCACAATTCTCTCTCTGTTCACTTACATGGTATTTTTAGCGTTTTCCTCAAGCAAACTGTCCCTCTCTGCTTTAACGAATATGCAATGACTGCCGGTGCAGAATATATGTTATTAACTGTTGTTATTATTTGCTATTTATCAAACCGAGCTCCCCCCCTTTATTATGCGCTACTGCTATTTTCTGAGCTGACATACAGGAGTGCTGACCCACACCAACTGCATATATATATAAAACTAGTACATGGGATCCATTATCCGGAAACCCATTATGCAGAAAGCTCCAAATTACGGGAAGGCCATCTCCCATGGACTGCATATTAATCAAATAATTTGCATTTTATTAAATGATTCCCCTTTTCTCTGTAGTAATAAAACAATACCTTATATCCTAACTAAGAAATAAGTAATCCTTATTGGAGGGAAAACAATCATATTGGGTTTATTTAATGTTTAAATTATTTTTTAATAGATAAAGTATGAACATCCAAATTACGGAAAGATCTCTTCTACAGAAATCCCCAGGTCCCGAGTGTTCTGGATAATAGATCACACGGGTATGGAATCTATTATCCAGAATGCTTGGAACCTGGGAATTTCTGTATAAGGGATATTTCCATAATTTGGATCTATATAACATTTAAGTCTGCCAAAAATCTTATACACATTAAATTAACCCAATGGGTATGTTTTGCCACCAATATGGATTTATGATGCTTAGTTATCATCAAGTACAAGGTACTGTTTTATTACAGAGAAAAATGAAATCATTTTTAAAAATGAGAATTATTTGCTTATAATAGAGTCTATGGGAGACAGGCTTCCCATAATTCTGAGCTTTCTGTAGAATGTAGGATCTGAAAATGTATTTGCTATTTCAAAGGTATCAGTCTCACCTTGCGTTTATTATGGTCAGAGAAGAAAGCAATGAAACACATTTAAGAGGAAAGAATGTTGGTGGGCTTTACTTACCCTTTTTTACTTTTACTTTTTTTTCATGCATTTGTCTTATGGAAATAATAAAGGGATTAGGTCTTCTTTAGGCCAAAAATAGCTTTTTATGATTGAAGTAAAGGAGAAAGCAAGACATTCAAAATAGCCAGAATGTTTGGGAGTTCCCACCCACATGCAAACAGTGCAAAATGCTTCCCAGGGCTGTGTATGGCCGCGTCCTTGAAGGCACAGCCCGGGGTGAGGCAATGGCATTCTGTGGGCGGAAAACCTGCCCCTCTGGCTTTGTGCCTTATGCTTAAGGATGGTAAGCAGAATCTGCCAGATCATGGCTGAAACCCTAAAGTTAGTAAGAGCTTATAGTTAGAGGTAATTATAAAAAATGTGTCTAATATAGTTACTTAGCCAAAAATGTAATTTATAAAGGCTGGAGGGACTGGGTGTCTAACATAATAACCAGAATACTACTTCCTGCTTTGCAGCACTCTTGGTTTCCACTGATTGGCTATCAGGCAGTAACCAATCAGTGACTTGAGGGGGGGGTGGGCACATGGGTCATAACTGTTTTCTTTTAAATCTGAGCTGAATGCTGAGGATCAATTGCAAACTCACTAAACAGTTATGTCCCATGTGGCCCCCCCTCAAGTTGCTGACTAAATGTGACTATACATTATAAGATCCGCTCGTTTGGCAAGGTCGACAAACGAGCGGATCTTAACCCGAAATGCCCACCAACGGCTGGGCGATAACGGATGAATTGGAGCAACTTCAGAATACGAAGCGATGCGTGTGCCATGCCGCAGGCGATTTTTCATTTTAGCCAGCTCAAGACAGAGGTAAGGCATTTGGGGAGATTGGTCGCCGCAAAGACGAGGCGATTAGTCGCCAGGCGACTAAATCTCCCCAAATCACCCAGTGTGACCTTACCCTAAAGGAAACGGCACACCAGGAGATTAGTGGCTTTTGATAAATATCCTCCTCTACTGTAAATGCTTTCACGCGGCTATGAAGTGAATCGCCGGTGGTAAAACATATAAGGTGCTTTGTTTTTCCGAAGTGGCCTGAAGTTTCCTTGCGAGGCAACTGCGGCCGACTTTGGAAAAATGAAGCACTGCACATGTTTTGCCACCACCCATTCACTTCATCGGCGGTGGGAAAGCATTTACAGGAAATTAGTTGCCCCCAGAAGAAATTTATTAAGAGCATCTGATCTCCTGGTGTGGCATGGCCCTAGAGTTTATGTTTCTTTTAAATGGACCCACTCATCTCAAATCTGAAATTCAGGTCATGGACATCCTACAAGATGCTTCTGATAACTGCCCCCAAGTCCAGAGCAATGCTCCAGTCACTGTCACCGAACAAACAGAAGCCTGCCTTGCACAGTACATGGGACTCCTATTAGAGTCATGCGCAGGTCCATTTTTTGGAACCCGTACCCGCAACCTGCAGTCCGCAACTGCATTTCTACCCGATTGGACCCGCTACCCAAGCCACAAGTACCTTATCCGCAACCCGGACCCACGACCTGCTGACCATCAAGAATCAGGAAGTGCTGTCACTGTAAACTGGAAGTCACATCATCGTAAGTAGTCGTGATCAGAAAAAAGGAGTAAAAATCGCTAATGAGAAGACCTGTGGCCCAACCCGCAGAACCACCAACCCGCGTCTGTACCCGCACCCGGAACTTCCACCCGACCCGCTGCAGGACTCTAACTCCTATGATACAATACAACTTCATGTATATACTATATAACTCTCATTTAGCTACAATAATGTTACATTTATATTGTGAAGCATGAGAAAAACACTTATGAAACAAAACATGGCGGGTGATTAGCTGTGAATGGGAAACTATAGGAGGAAACGCTCAAATCACAGGAATCAGGTGTGCATTCGTGTATATACATGTATAAAGAGATTTACACGGCGGCTATTACACATGAAACAAGTTGTTCCCTGAATACATGGATTAAGAAGGCAAACAGTTCATGCAGTTATGACTGAGGAGCAAATTAACCCTGAGAGTGGAAGTGCACAGTTGATACAATACACAGTCATGGAATCCAGAATGCTTGGGACCTGTTATCCAGAATGCTCTAGACCTGGGGTTTGCCACATAACGGATCTTTCCGTAATTTGGAGCTTCATACCTTAACTCTACTAGAAAATCATGTAAACATTAAATAAACCCAATAGGCTGGGTTTGCCTCCAATAAGGATTAATTATATCTTAGTTGGAATCAAGTACAAGCTACTGTTTTATTATTACAGAGAAAAAAAAAATAATTAAAAAAAATTTGGATTATTTGAAAAAAAATGGAGTCTATGGGAGACGGCCTTTCCGTAATAAAGAGCTTTCTGGATAATGGGTATCTGGATCCCATACCTGTATTAACTTTGTGTTACAACAGCGCAATGGATAATACATAAACCAGTTCCTGCAGATGTCCCCCTCATATGTAAGAGCCCTATAAGTATAAAGAATATTTATACAACAGACAAAGACTATAGGATTAATAAAAGCCAAATCCATGTTCAGTCTCAGAATCTCTAAGGTACAACTCTGACACAAAGGCAAACTAACTCCCTAGATATGAATGATATATGAGCACAATAAACTTGCCGACACGACTTCTGCTAACTACATTCCGAAAATCTTCAGGGATTTAAAATATGAAGCACAATCCCTATGGCATCCCATCTCTCTGCTAAAAGCCGACCACAACCAGCAACTGCCAGCGGATTCTGATCCAAACTCCAAATTGCTTATTAAGAAATGCAAAGCTTTCAATTCTAACCCATATCAAACAGTCCTATATGAACCCAGTGCAAGGCTAGCGTGCCCTTTAATTTACTTACTACTTCTTAATTAAATATTTTCATTGCTTGTGTAAATAGCAGGGTCTCTGCCTGGTTGTTTATATTCTCTGCACTTCTGGTTCTGACTGCTGAAACACTGTTGCAAGGCTTCTGATTAACAGACCTGGAGGGATTTCTCTTACAAGGTTTCAAGAGTCATAACCAGACAACAGAAAGGGACAAACACTGCTTTCAATAGCAATTACACTTATGCATATGTATATAACCATTGGAAATTATTAATGAAGGTAAAATGGAAAGTTGCTTAGAATCAAAATTTCTTTTACAAGGCCAAAATCAGTACAGGTATGTGATCTATTATCCACAATGCTCGGGACCTGGGGTTTTCCGGATAACAGATGTTTCCATAATTTGGATCTTCATACCGACTAGAAAATCATGTAAACATTAAATAAACCCAAATATTCTGGTTCTGCTTCCAATAAGGATTAATTATAACTTTGTTTAGTTCAAGTACAAGCTACTGTTTTATTATTACAGAGAAAAAGCAAATCAGTAATAAAAATGTCGATTATTTGTATAAAATGGAGTCTATGGGAGACGACCTTTCCGTAATTTGGAACTTTCTGGATAACAGGTTCTTTTATAATTTCAAGTCTCTGTGACTAGTATAAAGCAGGTGCTACATGTGTCCCAGACAGAGTTTATAGGGAGACTAAGGATAAAACTGCTATTACACAGCCACAGGCAGCAGTGATTTCAGGCGGAGGCTTTGCAACTGCTTTTAATTAAGGAGCCAGAGAAATTTCTCTTTCCCACATGAATGTTATTCAAAGGAAAATCCTCCATTTCCCACGTGCAGCCCTGCAACTTTGGCTGAACTGCAACTCCCTGTTCCCACCATGCACCAGTGTTAGCTACAGACCTGGAGGGCAGAGGCTGCACAGTCATATTCCTCCACCCACGACTTGTGGCCCTCCAGCTATTGCTAAACTATAAGCGTCTGGGTTGTCCAAGAATGTAGAGAGTTGTAGTTGAAAGACATGTACAAGGAGTCTCAAATCTCCGAGCTACTCCATGTACATCTGTCCTATTGGCCCCTAAACAAATAAACCTTGAGAGGGGGGCTCCATGTGATATGTTTAAAGGGCTGGTTTGCCTTGAAGTTAAGTTTTAATATCTAATAGAATGACTAATTCTAAGCAACTCGTCAATTGGTCTTCACTTTTTCTTTTAATAGTTTCTGCATTAATTGACCCTTTCCCGGCTTTCAAATAGTGGTCACTGACCCCACCTAAAAGGCAAATGCTCTGTAAGGCTCCAGATTTTGCGGTTTTTATGACTCGTCTTTCTAACCAGGGCCTCTCCTGTTCGTATTCCAGTCTCTTATTCAAAGCAGTGCATGGTTGCTAGGGGAATTTGGAGCCTAGCAACCAGACGGCTGAAACTGCCAACTGGAGAGCTGCTGAATAAAAAACTCCAAAACTACAAATAATAGAAAATGAAAACCAATTGCAAATTGTCTCAGAATATCCCTCTCTACATCATACTATAAGTACATTTAAAGGTGAACCGCCCTTTAACCCCATGAACCCCGCGGCTTGCTTCCAGGCTGTCACCCACCTCATCCTCCAGTAATGTTGGTAGGGGTTCAAAATCAAAGAACTCCTTGCCACCTCCATCTTCCTCCTCCTCCAGCTCCTGCTCCAGCTCCTCTTCCTCCACATAATACCTCAGCACATCCAGCTCCTCGGCCTCCGGCTCCATTCCGCGCTCAGCCCGGTGCCTCTCACTAAGCTGTGACTGACAGGCGGCTCATTATAGCTCCACAGGTGTAAGTCGCCTCTCTGCGGCCAAAACCCAGCATGGATCGCTCCGTGTCGCTTCTACAGCAACGCCGAGCAATAGGCACCCGAAGGAAGCGGCCGCATACAGCGCTCGGCGATTTCCAATCCAGCGCCACTTACTGCGACTCACAATCGATAGAAATACCAGGACTTTCGCACTGCGATCTCCACAGCGTTCGCTCCTGTACGCGATGCCATGGCAACGCACCAGAGCGTGATGTCACGATACGGAAGTCACCGGGAATTGTTAGGCCTCTCGCTGAAACCCATTCCTCGCGTGTAAAGCCTCGTTCCCAGTTCTCGCCGCCTTTGGCACTTTTCAGCGCGGTGATGTGTTTGGGCTGCTGCTCTGCGCTCTGACTGAGCTTTATTCATCACTGGCAGGGTTTTATGGAAACTATGACTTGCTTTGCGTGGCTTGCCTTCCTCTGATACATCTTTTTTTTTTTCAACACAGAGGAGGGGGTGGTAAAGAAAACTTGAAGCAAATTTACTTATATGTTGTGCAGCGCCAGGGCCGCCATCAGAAATCGCAGGGCCCCATACGACAAGATTTTCTGGGCCCCCTGGGCTGCGCCCACTACAAGCTCCACCCAGGGTCGGACTGGGGGGCCCACCGGGTCCGCTATCCAGAGCCCCCTCCAGCCTGCCCCCTACTGAGGCGCACGGCACGTATGCGCAAACTGCGCCGCAGTTTTTTTGGGGGGGATTCAAAATATGGGGAGAGGGGGTCTGGCCAGTTGGGGGCCCATGAGGGTCGGGGGCCCACAGGGTTTTGTCCCGGTGTCCTGCCTGGCCAGTCCGACACTGGTCCCACCTACAAGTCCGCCCCCACTTTGGTGGTCAGGGCCCCCATTAAAGAATATTGGTGGCTAGGACCCCACATGGTAAAAAAAAAATTGTGGCCAGGGCCTCGCCCACGTTATAAGAACATTGGTGGCCAGGGCCCCCCTTAAACGGATTATAAAAAAACGACCCCCCAGAAGTTTTAAAAAAAAACTGGTGCCCCACCACACAACAGGGACCACAAAGGGTTAGCTTTAGGGGGCCCTGCCATGTTGCACTTACTTCATTAGGGCAAAGGTTTTTACGTTGCATTTTTAAAAAAGCACCGCCGGGTGTAAATACGCCACTGAAACCACATGCAACCGTCAACATGTGTTTTTCAGCACATAGGATTCTTTTCCCAACATGCACTTCTCATTGAGAGTTTGGATGCCATATTTAACATAGGCTGCGTATTTACGCAAAGTGTGGTTTCAAACGTGCAGATCCCATAGAGTTTATTGACTAGGTAGCTTCCTGACGTATTGGCGTTTCTGCTGAAAAACGCCAATAGCGCCAATATAGGCCTACAGCACTTTTAAACAGCAACTTGAAAATTTTCACCAATTGTTAGCCCAGTGACTAGCCCCACTTTTGCCCAGACTGATCGACCCCGACCAAGTAGGTTTTGTATTGGGTAGACACGCAGGAGATAACACCCGGAGGGCATAGATCTTATAGATATTATTCAATCCTGAGGCATTCCATCTGTAGTTTTGAGTTTGGACGCGGAGAAAGCCTTTGATAGGCTGGATTGGACCTACATGACTCAGTTGCTCCAGTCTATGGGATTCCAGGGACCTTTCCTCCAAGCTGTCAAATCACTATACACGACCCCATCGGCCTATCTGAAATTAAATGGAGATGTTGGTACACCAATCCATATTAGGAACAGTACACGGCAAGGCTGCCCGCTTTACGCTCTCAGTATAGAGCCGTTGGCTGCCAAAATAAGGGAACATCCAGATATTAAGGGAATAATGGTAGGCACTGACACTTATAAAGTATCACTCTTTGCTGACAATGTCCTGCTCACTCTCAGCAATCCCTTTATCTCATTACCCAACCTTCACCATATTTTACAAGCTTATAGTCAGGTGGCGGGATACAAAATTAATTGGGCTAAATCAGAAGCCCTCATGTTCCACATAGGTGGATCAGCAAAGAGGGCTCTCCAGGAGAATTTCCACTATAAATGGCAGACATCACACATAAATCTAGGAGTTAAACTGACACCACATTACCATAAGCTGTATCAAGCGAATTTTGTGCCTTTGGTGGATCGAATTATGAAGCACATGCAGGACTGGGTGCCTTATAGTATATCCTGGTTTGGACGTATAGCCGCAGTTAAAATGACCGCACTCCCCAAATTACTGTACTTGTTTGAAACCATCCCAGTCCAAATTCTTGTTACTAAATTGGGCCATATACAAAAATTGATATTTAAATACATATGGGGTGCAACAAAATCTAGAATACCGCATTCAGTGCCCTTAGCAGGGAGGAGTCAGGGAGGCCTTGCAGTACCGGACATAGGTAGGTACTATGAGGCTTCACACCTGTGCCAAACTTTGGCCTGGTTACAGCCACGAGAGCCCACTAAGTGGGCATAATTAGAAGCCATATGGACACTCCCTTATCATATCAGCAACTTGATATTAACAAACCACCCTAAAGTACAACTGTCAGTTTCAGCTCCAAAGCCTATAAAATTTACCCTCTCAAGTCCGAAACTGACACACTTTTGGTTGGAAATTGGAAACATCTGTAATTATCTTTTTCTGTGAAAATCAATAAAACATAAGTTAAAAAAAAAATAATGCAAAAACTGGATAGAAATAGCCTCACCCTGGTGTCATAACTCCCCCAACATCATTGTGCCCACCTCTGATGTCATCATGCCTGTTCTAAGAAACTTTTCAATTGGTCTTCATTATTTTTTTTTTATAGTTTTTCAATTATTGCCTTTTTCTTCTGACTCTTTCCATCTTTTAAATGGGGGTCACTGACCCCATCTTAAACAAATTCTCTGTAAGGCTACAAACGTATTGTTATTGCTACTTTTTATAATTCATCTTCCAATTTATATGCCAGTCTCTTATTCAAATCAGTGCTAAAACTGCAAACCGTAGAGCTGCTCAATAAAAAACATGAAAAATGAAAATCAATTGCAAGTTGTGTCAGAATATCACTACTCTACATCATAAGAAAAGTTAATTCAAAGGTGCACAACCCCTTAAAGACTGGGAGACTGGGGTACAGAGCCCAAAATCTGGTAACTCCTGACTTCTACACAAATCAGTCCCATTGCATGCTGGGTATTGTAGTCTTACATTAAACTTAGCAGTCAGCTAATTGTTAAACAAAAACTACATTAGTATTGAGAGACGCAGGCTTGGCACATTAGGGCAAGAAAAAATTTTAGCTAAAGATTTTGGCTGGTTTCCAAAGTACAAACTAGCCAAAGGCCCAAAAAGAAGCCCAAATCCGTACCTTGGCTAGTTTGTACTTTCAAAAACCGCCTGGGCTTCAAATTAGTAGCCCAATTTGGCTGGAAAACCGCCAACCTGGCAACCCTGCCAATGTCTTATAATTGGATAAAGCATGCTGGGAGCTGTAGTCCATTGATATCACAGTGGTATTAATGAAGAACACGTTTAGGGCAAGCAGCTACATAAAACAAGAGACTCCTGTGAAAATCCCACATAAACTGTATCAGTCTTGAGCTAGAAACAATAAATAGCCCCTTTTCCGCATGAGAAATATATTCAAATAGCTGCCCAAAGCAGACTCGGCATGTACAGTGTCACTGATATGCAACAGATGGCCTGACAAGATCCAAG
Source organism: Xenopus laevis (assembly GCF_017654675.1). NCBI lineage: Eukaryota > Metazoa > Chordata > Amphibia > Anura > Pipidae > Xenopus > Xenopus laevis. Next base: position 21,921,320 of record NC_054383.1, read on the forward strand.
ATGGCGACCTCCTGCGAGCAACTTTGCAGGGCTGGATCCAGTGTCGGACTGGGGGGCCCACCGGGCCTGCAGCCTCACAGGCCAACCACCTAGGGTTGCCACCTTTGCCAGTGACTAAACCCGAACAAAGGGGGGGCGGGTCAGTGATGTTTGGGTGGGCATGATGACATCAGAGATGATGTGGGGTTATGATCCACACATCCATCTTCCGGCTTCTCTGTAAGCTGACTGGGACCTCGGTATTTCTGAGCATGCGCATGCGGAGCAGTTTGCCGGTTTGCGACAACTGCGCATGCGCAGAATTACACGGAAATTGCCAATCTCTCAGTCAGTTTACAGAGAAGCCGGAAGATGGATGCGTGGAACTCCGCTTGAAGAATCTGCGCCGAGGGGTAAGTACAAAGTATGGGGCATTTCCCCAGGGGGGTTGTTTGCCTGGGGGGAGGAGGGAGGGAGGTCTACCTGGGGTAGGGGTACGGGGTTTTTTTCCCCACAGATTGAATTCTCGTTTAAGGACGAACTAGGGGAAGGCATCAGAAGAGGTGCGTGCTTGGCGCCTCTCTGCATTTGCGCCCTAGGCACGTGTCTCTTTTGCCTACCCCTAGTTCCGGCCCTGGCTTAGCTTCCCAACAGCCCCTCAAAGACTGAGCATGTACAGTGCCACTGACATGCAATAGATGGCCTGACAAGATCCAAGATGGCAACCTCCTGCAAGCAGGGCTGGCTGATCAGCTGCGGAACCCCTGGGCTGGTACAGTAAGTTCAATATATCAATATATAAAATACAGAATTTGTAGCCCTTTTCATTTTTAAGTTTTAATTTTCCTTTCTATTTTATTAAACACACTTCAGAAAGCAGAGGATGGGGCACACACAAGGTAGTTTTAGGGGACCACCCATTTAAAGGAAATGTAAAACCTTTAAACAAATGAAAATAGAATTACAATCCCAGGCCCCCTCCAAAGGCCTCCCCCATCCCTAACTGCACCATGGAGTCTCACAACTGCACCTGTCTCTCTACCTGACTAAAAAATATAGAGTAGAACAGTGGAATTGGCAAGCGCCATCTTTGCCACTTCGGGTCCTCTTCTTTGCGATTACTGACAGTCAGCGAGTGCAGTTGAATCCAGTTCTGGATCAGCTTCAAATGTGCACACTTTATACAGTATATGAAATATAAAGAATTTTATCTGTACCTTTATTTATAGGAAATTCTGACATGATGGGGAAGGGCTGCAAATGCTTCATTCACAATGCCCCAAACAGTTTGCAAAGTGCAAATAAAGGCTGCAATCAGCTATTGTTTTTACTTTGTCCACTGCTCAGGGCAATGTGCAAATATCCGCAGGCCAATGAACTCTGTTCCAGGCTGCTGGGTGATAACCAGACAGGTCGCAATCCTATGCTCTAGCCACACCTCATTTCTGCCCAAAGCCAATAAGTACATTTAGAAGACTTGTGCAGAGGCAGGACTACTGTTGATTACTAGAATGACCCCTTTTGTATTGCTATACTCTATGTGCAGCTATTGTAACCCTACTTGTGCAGTGTCATATTCTGTGATGTATAGCAGTGAGAAAAAGTGGGTCTCCAGCCAGAGAATTCTACCTCCTGGTGCTAATATGTGGCATGTGTCTGACCACTCCCCAGTCCTACCCAGTTATACACAGACAGGTCATGCCTCAGTAGGGTTGCCACCATTTTGGGCAGGGAATTCTGGGCAGATGATGAGGTAGGTGACACTAAATTTCTGCCCAAAGCCAATAAGTACATCCAGAAGACTAGTGCGGATGACTAGTCTGGGACAACTTCCAGGACCAGGAGGCTTACAAAAAGTACAGGAGAATTTGCTTAGGCAGCTTAAAGTGCATCTGGGCAGGCAGAAAGTTTATCAACACTTACTTTGTCTCAGGTGTTTTTCTCTATTTATTTTCTATTGGGAGATCGAGGAATAATTATGTTACTAAATGGTATTTTTATCATATCCCCCTCTTTATGGACATCTTTTGAAGAGGCTGGTGCATTCAAATGCGCACAATTGTGCTTGCACTTTATTGCAAATCTGATGCAGTTGTGCCGGAAAATGAAATCTGTGCCATGTGAAAATGACGTGTGACACAGGCTTTACTGGTGGAAGTCAGGGCCACCATCAGAAATCACAAGGCCCCATACAACAAACTTTTTGGGGCCCCTGGTCCCCACCCACCCCAGCACAGCCCCACTCCGAAAACCCAGCACATGATCTTGCCCACTCCACACCACAGTAAAAATAAAAAGCATTAATGGCCAGGGCACCCCATAAAAGTTTTTTAAAAGATTGGTGGCCAGGGTTAAAAACATTGGTGTTCAGCGGTCTTTTTCATTCTCCTCTTCTTAAGCCCTATTCGCTGACTTTGGCTCCTTTCAGTTGCTTTTACATTCAGTGGCTTTCGGTTCCTTTTGTGTCTTTCAGCTCAATATGGCAGCTTTCAGTGGCTTTTGGTGGCTTCACTGTCTCAAGGGGGACCAGCTAGTATGGGAAGTGCAATAACATGGCCGACCCTGTTGTTTATCACCCTCGTGTGCCCCCCCTGATGGTGACCCTGGTGGTGGTGCACCAATAGGCACACAGCTCATTTGGAACAGGAGGCCAGACAGAATTTAGCATTTTTAAGACAACTATATGGAAGTACAAGGAGAACCTTTTGACACAATTACCTTTAATTAGTGGACAATGAGAAGAAATGTATTGACTACTGTATCAATTTCGAACAGATTACAGTGCCAGTGAACCCCAGAGCTGATTCAGAAAGACATAAGAAGGTGGAAAATGAAACTTCAATATTATAAAAACGGCCACAAAGAGAAAATAGAAAGTCATTGAAAAAAAAGTCTTTATTTCTGGTGAACTATCTGAAACCAACTGAACTGAAAAAAGTGTTGCCAGGTGGTCAGCTCCTTCAAATATTGTAAATAAATAAAATCTTTGACTGCAGTTAGTAAAATAACCACAAGATGGTGGTCGAAGATTAAGGAACACATTATAACTTGCCATCACTTTTGATTTTCAAATTCATAATAATAAGAAGTATTGCAAACAAGAAAATATGGTATGCAGTACATGAATGTATTGGCTGGTTTAGGGCTTACTTTTGGATGGTCCAAATATTAGCAAATTTTGGGGCACCAACTACCATACTATGTCTTCTACAATTCGGTTGGTGCGCAGACTATTGCTTCTGTGCTGATTGAATAGGAGAACTATCTTTCCTCTCCTTAAGCTCTGCTGCTGGATTGCACAGCAAGTATTTAGCAGCCACTTGAGGGTTTTAAATTGTCCTCCTAAAGGCTTAGGCTACCACCTAAGCTACTGCCTATGTGCACTTGGGCCAGAACAAGGAAGAGATGGAAGAAGCCAAAGATGATAGTGACGATCAGCCTGTGCTCCTATTCGGTAAAAGCTGCACCAGTCCGGGTTACTTCTGTAGGATCTGATGAGGTAAGTGATTATAATTACTAGGGGGCCCTAATATTTGGGACCCCCCTAATGATTATGCATTTACTTCTACTTTAAGACAGAAGGTAGTTCACTTTTAAGTTATCTTTTAGTGTGTTATTGAATGTCATATTCTTAGCAACTATTCAATTGGTCTTAATTTTTTTGCTTTCCTATTCTTGCTCTTTCCAGCTTCCAAATGGGGGTCTCTGACCCTGGCAGCCAATATAATATTTCTCTGTGAGGCGTAACGTAACTAGAGGGGGGCGGGCCCTGGTGCGTGACGCGCAGCTGGGCCCCCTCCGTACGTGATTTTCAGGCCGGATTACAGGGGCGCGCGAGCTGCCGGGGGGGCCTGAGGGGGTGCGGGCCCTGGCCCACTCGCACCCCCTGCTCCCCCGGTAGTTCCACCACTGTTTAAAGGCGAACAACCCTTTTACATACCTGGCTCTCTTGTGTTTCAGGCCCTGTTTAAACAAAGTTGCAAGTTGCACAAGGTTCAGAACTTGTTTTGTGCTGCAGAAGAGATAAACATAAGTGATAAGTGTATGGCACCCTAAGGGATGAATTTTGAAACTCTTAGAGCACCAGTGTGTCACCCAGCTACTAGTAAATGGGCATTTGTTTTATTTGCAGCCACTATTGGCTGGGAAGCCATATACACTGTGCATCTAAACATTGTATTAGGTTTATATTGCATGCAATAAAAAATGATTGGATATGCAAGATGTGTGCACATGATTGTTATTATGTTGCTGCAAGCACTATGCCACAACTGATTTTTTTTTGTGATATAACTTCCAATTTTGCCCCCTCTTTATGGGGAGTATTTTGTAAAAATTAGAATTTAGCATGTCATAACTTGCCAGCTGGTTTTGCTTACCGGTATGTTTGATAATGTTAACTTTTAGTATGATGTATAGAGTGATATTCTGAGACAATTTGCAATTGGTTTTCATTTTTTATTATTTTTGTTTTTTGTTATTTATCTTTTTATTCAGCAGTCTGGATGCTAGGGTCCAAATTACCCTAGCAACTATTCACTGATTTAAATAAAAAACTGCAATATGAATAGAAGATGGACTAATTAGAAATATGAGTAATAAAAAGTAGCAATATCAATGCATTTGTAGCCTTAAAGAGCATTCGTTTTATAGACTTTTATAGATCATTTGAAAGCTTTAAAGAGTAAAAAAAACTGCAAATATTTAAAAAAAAAAAAAACAAACTAAAAAAAATAAATAATTCTATAACGTACTAAAAGTTGACTTAAAGGTGAACCACCCCTTAATGCTTAGCTTCCTTGCCTAACTCTTTCTAAACAGATGTATATTGGTACCATAATATGTTGGGCTTTGTGTTTCAGTAACATCTGGCCAGTTCTTTTGTGGACAGGAAAAGTTTTATGTGAACTCTCCTTTCTTAAAGGAGAAACGGTGACATGCAGTGATCTGACATCCATGGAACTGACGATTTCCCAGATTGCTGTTTGTGACATTACCACCATCACTCTCTTACTTGTGTGTCTGAATGACTCACAAATTAGGGGGTAGTAGGAGGTCCACCTTTATGACCCCCCCATCCAAACCTCAAGAATAAAGTGTGCAGAGGGCAGCCACAGGTTTGTTTACTCTCTTCATTTCCAGCAGGACTTGTTTCTCCTTGGCTCCATTGTTTCCTCTACCACACTCAAGTCAGTCACAGTTACATACTGTAGTTAGTTAATTAAGTTGGGTTGAAAAAAAGACCAGGTCCATCAAGTTCAACTGGTCAAAATGAATACCAGTGCACACACACATATAAATATATATATATATATATATATATATATATATATATATATATATATATATATATATATATATATATATACATACACACATACTTATACTGACCTACTCACATATGTATAAACTATATCTACCAATAGCTATACAAATTGTAGATTTGAGTATCACAATCTAGCAGCTGCATTTAGAACAGACTGGAGTTGTAAAAGGTGACTTGTTGGAATACCTGCGAGGATTAGATTGCAGTAATCAAGGCGGGAGATGATGAGAGATTGAATAAGTGTTTTGGTTGATTCTGAACTGAGATATGGTCATATTCAGGCAATGTTGCGCATTTGAATAAGACAAGATTTTGCAAGTGTTTGGATGTGTGATGAAAAATACAGATGCGAGTCTAGGATAACTCCTAGGCAGCTTGCCTGTGTGGTGGAATGAAAGGTGATGTTGTTTATTGTGAGTAGGGTTGCCACCTGGCCAGTATTTTTTATTAAAAATGATGCTTGACTTCAATGTTATTAATTGGGAAATAAAATATACATAAAAGCTGGTATTTTTTTCCAAAAAAGGTGGCAACCCTAACTGTGAGTGATATCTGAGGGACGGGGTTGCGTTTCAGGTGGCGCTGTGACATCCAGGAGGAGACAGCAGAGAGGCAGTAACTTGGGCAAGGACAGAAGGACAGAAATGCCTTAAAGGAAAACTATACCCCCAAAATGAATATTTAAGCAACCATTTATATGATATTAAAGGAAAACTATACCCCCAAAATGAATACTTAAGCAACAGATAGTTTATATCAAATTGAATGACATATTAAAGAATCTTACCAAACTGGAATATATATTTACATAAATATTGCTCTTTTACATCTCTTGCCTTGAACCACCATTTCGTGACTCTATCTGTGCTGCCTCAGAGATCACCTGACCAGAAATACTACAACACTAACTGTAACAGGAAGAAGTGAGGAAGCAAAAGACACAACTCTGTCTGTTAATTGGCTCATGTGACCTTACATGTGGTTTGTATGTGTGCACAGTGAATCTTACGATCTCAGGGGGCGGCCCTTATTTTTTAAAATGGCAATTTTCTATTTATGATTACCCAATGGCACATACTACTAAAAAAAGTATATTATTATGATAATGGTTCATTTACATGAAGCAGGGTTTTACACATGAGCTGTTTTACTCAGTATCTTTTAATAGAGACCTACATTGTTTGGGGGGTATAATTTTCCTTTAAGTGACATATTAAAGAATCTTACCAAACTGGTATATATATTTAAATAAATATTGCCCTTTTACATCTCTTGCCTTGATCCACCATTTCATGGTGTGCTGCCTCAGAGATCAACTGACCAGAAATACTGCAGCTCTAACTATAACAGGAAGAAGTGTGGAAGCAAAAGACAGAACTCTGTCTGTTAATTGGCTCATGTGACCTAAAATGCATGGTCTGTTTGTGTGCACCGTGAATCCTTTGATCCCTGGGGGCAGCCGTTATTATTTCTATTTAAGATTACCCAATGGCACATACTACTAAAAAGTATATTATTATAAAATGGTCTACTTACATGAAGCAGGGTTTTACATATGAGCTGTTTTATGCAATATCTTTTTATAGAGACCTACATTGTTCGGGGGGGGGGGTATAGTTTTCCTTTAAGCCTGCCACTAACCTCAGACATTCTAGCCTGTAGATTAGTGGAGTACAAAGCAATCAATATCATTCTCTACTTCGTACACAGCCAGGGTGGGGGTATAGAGACAGATAAAAAAAAAAAATTCCTGTAAGATTGCATAAATTCCAACAATGGCCCTGAAGAAAATTCATATGTTTGGCCTAAAAAGCCTCGTGAACAATCAGATGATGTCCTGCACTGGTTCACATAAGAGTCCTTCAGAACAACCACATGTCTGAATCAAGAGGAACCATTGTCATAAGGTGGGAAAACTAAAGCTGAGACAGAATTGACCTATTATGAGCTGTAGATGGAATGCTCTTAAAGAATGTCCGTGCTTCCAGTTACCTTGTAGCTTACTGGTTCCTATTAGAGCATTTATTATGTTTCATATACTGTACTGAGATCTTCTCCACATTTATTTCTGACATATTTCTATACTGGCAATAATAGCCGTAATTAAACTGATTGTTCCAGAACTGTAATTCAGTTGTCATGTTAGGGTCTTCCTTTGACGGCTGTCAGTTTGTGGAATAAGTTATAAGACCAAGTACCAACATAATATAAGGTGACTGAGTCACTATACTTGATGCTTTGTTTGTGCTATAGATGTCAGATTTCCTCGGATGCAAGCGCAGGGCTTCTGATTATCCTGGCAGGTTTTCTTTGACTCTTGTGTTATTCTCAAAATGTTTTGACACAATGACATTGGCATTTCATTTTGTAATGTGCCCTAGCTCTCCTTAACAATTCTCATGGGTACGGCATTGCTCGGCTCTGTTGAAGAATATAAAGTGCTTTTCTAAGCAGCCCTAGTAGGCTTATATTGGGAAACATGTGAGAAAACCAAGTTAAAAGTGTTGGTCACCTTTGAGTTTCCTTTTAGTATGATGTGGAGAGTGATATTCTGAGACAGTTTGCGATTGGTTTTCATTTTGTATTATTTGTGGTTTTTGAGTTATTTAGCTTTTTATTCAACTGCTCTCCAATTTCAGCATTCAGGTTATTAGGGTCCAAATAACCATAGCAAACATGAACAGATTTGAATAAGAGACTGGAAAATGAATAGTAGATGGCCTGAATAGAAAGATGAGTAATACAAAGTAGCAACAACAATACATTTGTAGCCTTATAGAGCATTTAATTTTTTAGATAGGGCCAGTGACCCCCCATTTGAAGGCTGGGAAGAGTCAGAAGAAGAAGACCAATTGAATGGTTGCCTAGAATTGGCCACTCTATAATATACTCAAAGTTAATTTAAAAGTGAACCACAATCAGTTCATTTAGTCACTAAATAGTCATGTTAGTCTAATTACATGGGGTGTTTTGCAGGGTTGCTTCTATGCCCTGACGCAGTCCCCTACCAAAGGGGTTTTTTAGCCTTCCAGATATCAATCATAACTTGCTGATAACTGACCAAGCCCAATTCTATATACAGGATTGGGACCTGTTATCAAGAATGCTCTGGACCAGTTTTTTTTGGATAAAGGATCTTACCATAATTTGGATCTTCATAGCTTAAGTCTACTAGAAAATCATGTAAACATTAAATAAACCCAATAGGCTGGTTTTGCCTCCAATAAGGATTAATTATATATTAGTTGGGATCAAGTACAAGCTACTGTTTTATAATTATGGAGAAAAGGGAAAACTTTTTTTAAAAATTTGGATTATTTGGATAAAATGGAGTCTATGGGAGATGGCCTTTCTGTAATTTGGTGCTTTCTGGATAACCGCTTTCCAGATAACAAAAAAACTGTGTAAAATAAGTGAAAAAATCAGGGTATGTAAAAATAATTGTAAAGAATCTTGATCATTTGTTCAGCTATCTGGCTTTTCGCTTATATGTGGAATCCTAAAGACCTAAAATAAAACGTTTAACTTAGAAAACTGTGACAGTTGTTATCTAAGACAAACAAGTTATTAGATGTGTATTTCTCCATTAGTAGTCAAATGACTCTATTCCTGGCCACAATGTGGCACTGTAATAGTGACATAGTAACATAGTAAGTTAGGTTGAAAAAAGACACATATCCATCAAGTTCAAACTTTTAACTTTTTTTACCCTGCCTAACTGCCAGTTGATCCAGAGGAAGGCAAAAAAAAACCCATTGCCTCAGAGGGGGAAAAAATTCCTTCCTGATTTCAAAATGGCAATCGGACTAGTCCCTGGATCAACTTGTATTATGAGCTATCTCCCATAACCCTGTATTCCCTCACTTGCTAAAAAGCCATCCAACCCCTTCTTAAAGCTATCTAATGTATCAGTCTATACAACTGATTCAGGGAGAGAATTCCACATATTCACAGCTCTCAATGTAAAAAACCCCTTCCCAATATTTAAGCGGAACCGATTTTCTTCTAAACGGAATGGATGTGTCAGCTGGAAAGACCTACTGGTAAATAAAGTATTAGAGATATTATTATATGATCCCCTATTTATACGTAGTTATCACCCCTTAAACGCCTCTTCTCATCCCCAATTTGGCCAGTTTTTCCTCATAGCTAAGATTTTCCATTCCTTTCACTAGCTTAGTTGCCCTTCTCTGTACCCTCTCTAATGTCCTGTTTGAGTGATGGAAACCAAAACTGTACGGCATATTCTAGATGGGGCCTTACCAGTGCTCTGTACAGTGGAAGAATAACTGCCTCCCGGCGTGGAAAAAAAAAAAAAAAAAAAAAAAAAAATATATATATATATATATATATATATATATATAGTATATATATATATATATATATATATATATATATATATAGTATATATATATATATATATATATATATATATATATATATATATATATATATATATATATATATATATACATACAGTAGAATCTCAATTTTACATCCCCTGATTTTAAGTTTTCCCTTATTTTTCATTGTTGTTTTATATATATATATATATATATATATATATATATATATATATATATATATATATATATATATATATATATATATATATATATATATATTATGCATAATACATTTCCCTAATTTTATATATATATATATATATTCGGAGTACACAAGCAGGGACTAAATACACTGTAACTGTGGGTTAAAAAAAGAAGATGGGAATATAATATTGATATGTATTTAATTAAGGGGTAATAGCATATTTTTAATATATCTTTGCAGGAGTTTGATTGCTGTTTGATCCAGCAATTTGGATCTATGCCATTGATTTCTACCTTGAATGCATTAATCCTATAACTGACATCTTGAAATTCATCCTTGTATACAACTCCATTGTTCTCAGGCTGGATGGCCGGCCATAACCTTATTACCTCCCATAGGTATCACTAGTGTTACAATCCTATAATAAGCTTCTGAGGGGAGGAGCAGAGGGGAGGTTGAGGTCCATGGTCCAGAGAGGGCAACTTGAAAAGTGCAGGTAGTGAAGACACATAAAATAATGCTTACATGGGTTCATTCCGATACATAGATTAAAACGTACATAAAGTTTTCTATGAAATCCAGAATGCTCATTTAAAATCTCAGCTGTCAATCAAATATTGTCTGCCCCTCCTCTATGCCTTAGGCATAGAGGTGGGACAAGCAATTACTTTCACTTTCCGTTCAACACTTTCTAGATGTCACTGCTCTCCCCACATTCGCCCAGTTCTCTTCACCAGTGTCGGATTGGGATGCCAGGGGACCACCAGAAAACCGTAAACCATGGGTCCACTTTCCAAGCTATCATTCCTCTCGTCCTTTAACCTCTTTATTCTCCTTGTCTTTTATATCTACTTACTATACTCTAGCCTTTCAATAGTAAGCCTATTTTTTCCTATAAAGAAATAGGGAATGACCATGAAATAGGCTAAATGGTTAGAATCAAGAGGGCCCACTGCCACCTGGGCCCACCGGGAGTTTTACTGGTTTCCCGGTGGGCCAGTCCGATACTGCTCTTCACCATTTAATTGTGTAGCCAGGGCATGGGGATGGACATCAGATCCTCCATTCTGGTGCACAAACAAGATTCTGAGATGATGCAAGGCTTGTCTTAATAACAAAATGGCTGCTATGTTGGAGTGCTGGGCTAAATTTTGTAGTTGTATATCAAGCCTGACCACGTGCACCCAATGAAGGAAGGGATGAGCTGCATTTCATTGTTTATTTAAATGTATTTAAAAATGGAGAGGTGTCTTTGGAAGAGAACATGCTAAACAAAGAGAAAAGCAGGTATATGGTCTTTCTCCCCCCCCAAAGATAATACTTTTTTTTCACTTAGATAGGACTGACGCATGGACACTGCCTTGACGGGGCGCGTCAGCTTATGCATGCTTTGTACAAACTTTGTAACTAAAAGTGTCTTTTTTTATCATTAGAGTTACAGTTCAGTTGTGCAAAACAGGTTTTTGCAGGGGGTTATATGTTGGAGTGCTGGGGTAAATTTTGTAGTTTCTAAATCAAGCCTGACCACTTGCATCCAATGAAGGAAGGGATGAGCTGCATTTCATTGTTTATTTACACAAAATGGCTCCTGCCTGCTTGCTATAATTATGAGTTCCCAGGCTGATGGAAATATAATTAAAGTTAATTTTGCTTGACTAGCAAGATAAAATAGGATTTGGAATCGTTTTTTTGGGTGACGGGTCCCCTTTAAGGATTTTTCTGTAATTTAGATCTTCATACCTTGAGTCTACCAGAAAACCATTTAAACATTAAATAAACCAAATATGCTGGTATTGCTTCCAAGTATTAATTATATCTTGGTTTGGATCAAGTACAAGCTGCTGTTTTATTATTACAGAGAAAAAGGAAATCATTTTTTTTTAAATTTTGATTATGTAGTTATAATGGAGTCTATTATTTTGTGTTACAGGCAGATGGCAGCAAAGGTTTACAGCAAGTATTTAAATATATTTGTATGCATTCTGTTTTTCTTTTAACTGTGTTATAAATGCTACGGGAGTGGACTTTTTCTGCACTGATATATGAATATGGAACTTTTATTCTATCTAATTGCCAGTGCTGCTGTTGCATGCATATATATATATATATATATATATATATATATATATATATATATATATATATATATATATATATATATATATATATATATATATATATATATATATATATATATATATATATATATATATATACAAACACGAAGCTTGATGGTACACACCGTTAACTCTGCTTATACCCGGGTGCTCGTAAGAAAATATGTAGAATATGTAGAAATTACGGCACTCACGGGATCTTTTTCAGTTGAAGCAAAAACAATCTTTATTAAGCTTAATAAAGATTGTTTTTGCTTCAACTGAAAAAGATCCCATGAGTGCCGTAATTTCTACATAATATATATAAATATATATATATATATATATATATATATATATATATATATATATATATATATATATATATATATATATATATATATATATATATATATATAAATATATAAATAAGGCTTACCAGTAGGAATTTTCTGGAAAAAAAATTAGAATGGAAATTCAGTTTGAAATCATTTTTTAAATGCTAAATACACACATGGCGCTGTTTAAGCGCAATTTAAAGGGAAGGTGTAAAAAACGTGTGCAGTAAAACTGTGGATTTCCAGATGTACAGGATAAATGGATTTTCTGAATTCCTGGATGGCTGAGCGAATTTTAATGCATCTATAAACAGGGCTATGATTTATGTATTTCTTTAATCCTCTCGACTAACCTCAAGGAGCAACACTGGCTCATCACAGTCTGCCGTAAAGGGCTCTGTAAATCAAAAACCCATTATTTTATACACCGCCTCCCCCCCTACACACGCACACACATACACACTGAACTGGTGCTCATGACTACCAGAAAAATATGATGTTGCACAGATGATAGAATGTAACAGCAGTTAATAGCTGGGCGCAGCCGCAGTCAATCTTTAGTGCTAGCATGCACTCCTCATTGGTGTGCACCCTGTGTATATAACGTGTGCTTATTATTGCAATGAAAAACAACTCAATGCAAAGCAACAAGTCAGATCTAAGAATGGTAACTAAATTGTAAATGACCTTCACATAGGGGTATATTTATCAGTGGTCAAGTAGCTCTCTTTCTGTGCACCAGAATCACGTAGGAGCTAAAGGCAGTCTTCTTTGTTTATGGGCACATTGATCCATAGGGATTTCTAAATCTTTGGCATTTGGACTGGCAGGAATCTAGTACGGGTATGTGATCCATTATCCTAAAACCTGTTATTCAGAATTACAGGAAGGCCATCTCCCACAGATTGCATTACAATACAATAATAATAAATAATAATAATAAAACAGTAGCTTGTACTTGATCCCAACTAAGATATAATTCATACTTATTGGGAGCAAAACCAGCTTATTGGGTTTATTTAATATTTAAATGATTTTCTAATAGACATAAGGTATGGAGATCCGAATTATGGAAGGATCACTTAAACCGAAAAACTCCAAGTCCCAAGCATTCTGGATAACAGGTCCCGTATCTGTAGCAAATTACTACACCCAGTTGAGGCACTTGCGATCTTCTACAAGGGTTTGTATTAAAGCAACATTATAATCTGTTTGAGTTATTCTGGCACGTCACCTATGATGTTTATTAACTTGTGTAATTATGTTACACAGTTTGTGCAGTGCAAGAAATTAAAGGTAAAGGAAAGTCATTCTGCACTTGGGGGTGCCAAATGTTAGGAACCCCAAGTGATTGTTTTGACTTACCTGAAACCCCGGGCCGGTGCTCCTATCAGCAGAAAACTGCGCCGGTCCAGGGTTATACCAGTGAGCACCACGGAGCGATCCTCTTCCGGCTTTCAAATTTCCCGGGGCAGACGCATGGCAGTTGAACGAAATAGCCGACTTCTAGTTAAAGTTTGGCTTTTCGTTCTACTGCCACTAAGAAAAGTGTAGACACAAAAGTTTGTTTTTTAAATATGAAACTGGGTGTATTTTTTCCATGGGTTACACAATGTATGTGTATATTTCTGTGTAATTTTTATATGATAAAAATGTATACATAGAATTTGCTTTGTTTTCCGGCACATAAATAAAAACCTTCACCTTTCAGTAGCGCTATATAGATATTTATTCATTGTCATTAATCTTTTATTCATGTTGTTTTCCATAATAATGAAACATATTCACAATCAAGATTTGTAGCAGGGTGTTAAGGGGCAGGTTATCTATTTTATGCAATGGATTGTTTCAAAATGCGTCAGGTCCACGCTATCTTGTTGCCTTCATGGGTCTGGCATGGGCGCAACATCCTTAATAACATAGAGCACTACAACCTTCTCATGACCGCAGACAGAATTTTTGTTTTAATTCATTTTTTATTCCCTATTTAAATATTAATTGCATTCCCATCTTATGTAATTTTGTGACTTTTTTATACTTATCTCTAAATTTTTTTCAGAAAATTTAAATTTTTTGGAAACATTTCGGATATTTAGTTCTGTCATTGATTGTCTCCATTTGTTTCCTCATCTTTTGTTATTGTGGGTTTGTATGTGCCTTGTTATATATCCATCTTTAATGATTTCATTTTTTTCCCTTCAGGCTAGATTTTATTATTTTAGATTGCACTTATTACCCTTACTATAGAGTCTCTAGACTTTTTTTCCATTTAGTTTTTTATAATGTGTCAAGGCTATGCAACCATGTTCTCCCCTTTTTCTTTTATACATTTTCCCACCTATTCTAAGGGAATTTTTACACCTGAAAATAAATTATCCGAAAAAGAGATGCCCACAAATTAACACCTGGTGTCACCATAAATGAAAAAAGGGATATCAATTGCCTTTTATTATTATTATTATTACTATTATTTTTTTTACATTTTATTTTTTCATTCCATCCTTCATTTGCACCACATGCATTTATATATATATGAGATACAAACTAAGCAACATTTTGCAGGTTAAGGTATTGCGGGTTAGGCTTGGGTGTGGGTTGAGTTTCTCTTGATCTGCACATCACTATTACATAGGGCCAAAGTGATGGATACCCTAATAGATATCTCATTGTTACATATTCAGGTATCAGTCAAGAAAGCTGGACATTTTACTTGGTTTGATTTGGTGCCTAGATGAGGACATCTTCCAAGTCCTAATCAGGTCATCAACCAGATTGGGACGTGGTTGATATCCTCATCTAGGCACCAAATTCTCGCTGGGAAAGATCAGCTCTTTGGACGACCTCACCAAATGAACAGATCTTCTCATGAATGTCCTCCTTAACCCACTAAGTATTATCTGCACTAGATGAGACCGTTTTCTAGAATGTTCCAAATTCTACAAGAAACACCCTGGACTCTTGATTAATATAGGTCTACAAAGGATGAGATGAAGGAGACAAAGAAACAAGAAGTTTTTGAAAAAATATATTTTTCATTCATGTTGAACACATTCTTCTTCCAGTCTACACAAAATCCCTACCTCCTTGGGCAAATTGTAGCAGTGATCCTCATCGTTCTAATCTACAGCATACAGAATTCTGGAACTTTACATATTCACAGACCAGGCCAGGATTGTGTCAAATCAGTTATTATCAGAAGGTGCCTCTATAAAATGAATAACTGTTGCTCAAATGCCCTACAGCTGCCACCACCGAAAGCTGCTTGAGCCAATGGGTCTTACCTAAACTCCATTTTGTGGTCAATTTATTCAGTAGACACTGTACCATCAATGACTGTAATGGAAAAAACTCAATAATAAAGCTACTAAAAACAGCCCATGTGATACTTTTTATTTAACCAAATCTACGCGCATAAGGCCAACGTAATTCCATTTTAAACGATGCTCAAAAGGAAAAACACATTTAATAACATCTATCTTGAATTGGAATTCATTTTAATTCATTTTGTTTATGTGCTTAGTGAAATTCATTCTAGAGCTCTATGAATCCAGCATTTTTTATGCACAGTTTCGGGTGCCAAGGGTATAATTGCAGCTTTTACTGTGTGCTAATATAACCTGGCAGAGCTAGCATTTTCCAAAGAAGCAGGAAAGAATTTATAGATCTAAACTTTAATAAATGCTCACTGATTTGTATTTTCTGCTTTTGCTTTCAACATTTAGTAGAAAACAGAGGACAATATCCCTCTAGTAGACGTGTCTATATGCAGCATGTTTGTGTTTTTTATTTCTACCATTGCAACCCTTGTCATGGGACATAGGCACCTATAGAAACATTGATAGGTTTTGTGATTAATTCTTTAAATAGTGGGACACGCTTGTCTTATCATTTGATGGATCTTTTGCTGATTTCAAGTACAGTTTTTCTCCTTCTTCTTAAATAGGACATAAACAGTTTAAAAAGTTGTCCCCTTGTGCCCTTTGCTCTCCAAAAAAGCTGCCAAGAGTTAATTTCAAATGCAAGAGAATTATCCAATCAGAAAGCTGCTTAGACTTCTATTCTTTACTTACTCTCTTGATAATTTGTAAAGGCATATCTCCCAACTGTTCTTGGGGAAACTGTGATTTGTATCTTAAAGGGCAATTCACCCCTTATAAAACGCAATAAAACTGTAATAACACATAAAACCACATTGGTTTTTAACCTAAATTGCCAGTTAATTTGTAATACTGGCCAAGACCTTGCCAGGTGTTTTACCGGCTAGGCCTGTAAAATACCGGCTGGGTGGCAACCCTAGTTGAAACTTTCATAACCTGCTAAATTTTGTAAAATGAACATGATAATTGGTGGTGTGGCCACAAAAATGGGTAGGGTCAGTATAATTTCACCGTGCACCTTGTAGCAAATCTTTTTGTCCCTCTTTCTATTTCCAAAACGTTGGGTATGTAAATGTATATAGTTAAGGGGCCTTTGGGATGACTATACATTAACAATTGTAAATGCCACACATTGGGGCATATTTATTCAAAAAGACCAACCGAAATTAAGTCAAAGTTTTCTTTTGGTCGAATAGGTCTGTTTCGATCGAATAGGTCCGTATTTGGCCGAATTCAAATCATAAGAATCTAAGGAATATCCCATTTTTCACAGACCAACAAAAAAGGGCTGCACCCTCCTCTGGAACTCTCTCACGCGGTCTGTCTGACTTTCTCCCAAACTTTCTGCTTTCAAGAAATCTCTTAAAATGCACTTCTTTCGAGAAGCCTTCCCTCACTCTGCTTAACTACCAAATGCAATACCATATACAGTACCACATTTCTCACCCACTTAATTCAATCTTGCCCACTCCCACACCTTGTGTATTACTCCCTTCCCTTTAGAGTGTAAGCTCTATCTGCATACGGCCTTCCTCACCTTTTGTACCGGTATTGATTGTGATGTATGTACCTCCATATGTTCTATGTATATAATTGCACTGGTTTCTGTGCTGCCATGTAGTAATTATATGTATTAATTACTAATCAGCCTTAAATTGTGACATTTCTATTTGTACTGAATATTGTGAGTGGGTCCCTAAGCTCAGTAAGTGAAGTGAATCAGCAGAAAAGAAGATGGGGAGCTGCTGGGGCATCTTTGGAGAGACACAGATCTTTACTGCTAAAGGGCTGTGGTTGCCTTGGGCTGGTACAGAAGCCCAAAACATAATGTACAATATTTCTAGCTACTTCTTTAGTTATCCTTTAATTCTGAGCCCCCCACTACCATTACCCCAGGCATCAGCCCCCTAGGGGTTTTGGAAAGCTTTGCTCTATAGCAAGCAATAGTGTTGTTTATGTTTAAAGGTGAAATAAATTGTCCCTAAAGCTGGGTTTTGATTTTAAGAATTTAAGCACTATACGCAGTCAGTGAAATATATTTTAAAGGATTTGTTCACCTATGAGTTAACTTTTAGTATGCTATAGAGAGTGATCATTTGAGAAAATTTGCAATTGGTTTAAATTTTTTATTATTTGGGGTTTTTGAGTTTTTTAGCTTTTTATTCAGTAGATCTCCAGGTTGCAGTTTCAGCAATCTGATTGCTAGGGTCCAAATTGCCCAAGTAACCATGCACTAATTTAAATAAGAGACTTAGGAATAGTATAGGCCTGAGTACAAAGATTTGTAACAACAATAAATTTGAAGCCTTAGCCAAAGAGAATTTGCTTTTAGATCGATCTTTAGATGAACCACCCCCTTTAACAAAATATATACATTTGGGCATTTTTGACAATGAAGATGAAAATCTCCAACTGATTATGAAAAGTATATACATGTAATTAAAGGCTCAGTAATTTTTATTACCTGATGGTACAAGTTATATATCAGGATCACAACCATTAATATTCTTTTTACAATATGTTTAGTATTTAAAGTCTAGTAAGAATTATGCTGTGATTATGCGAATTAAAATTTATTACAATCTCCTAATGAACTGTAATTACAATGCATCCTAATGAAACATTATGTATAAAGCAGAAATGAGATATATCAAAGAATAAATTAAAATTCTAATAAGAATGCATTTAAAAATAATTTCTTAGAGCTCTTCGTGAGAAAGTGAATGACTGTCAGGTGACACTTCATCATTTTCTAATTAGGGTTGAAATCCTTTGTGTCAAAGAAGAGTATGAAAAGAGAATAAGGAAAATTAGCCCATAATGATCTCTATAAGAAGGGACATTTACTTCTCAGGGGTTCTTTAACTTTTTTGCATGTGTAGTTTTGTTTTTGGATCAATTTTATTGTCCTTTGTTGGATGAAATTACACAAGGTCATGGTGACCTGTATGTCAAATATGCAATCGGAAAGCTCTTAGAATCATTAGAAGCAATGAACAGAAAATAGCCCTTATACAAATCAGTCATTGATGCTTGAATGAGGTTGGAAGGCCACACCCCTTCCTCCTAGAAATTGTCATAACACAGAAGGTAGTGATGAGCGGGCCGGCCCGATACCCGTGGGTTTGCCCCGACCTCGCACTCCTCTTCAAATGCCGAATTCCAGCTTTATAGCCTCCATCTGCTCACCCCGCCCCATTTGTGATCTCATCGGCAGGGGGGGATCGGCGCACGTCTATAAAAGGAACCCGGAGGTCGGATGCGGGCGGCGCGGGCTGAGAGAGGACGGGTTAGGGTCAGGTGCGGTTCGGGAAAAACCTGACCTGCACATCACTAACAGTAAGACAGTTACTGGGACGGGTGTAAGCTTACCACTAGGGATGGGCGAATTTTTTCACCATGCTTCACTGCGGAAATGACACTGATAGACTTGTATTGCATCATGCGTCAAAAAAAATGACACGTGTAGACTTAAATGCCCGTCGGCGACAATTCGCCAGCGGCAAATTTTTTGCCAAACTAAACGGGTCAAATTTGCCCAAACCTACTTACCACTAAGCTATGAATTATATAGTGACTGAAGTACCCCCCCCTTGTAAAATATAAGGATATTATAAGTTACAGAGGAGTTGCATGACCATATAAAAACACGAGGCCGAAGGCCGAGTGTTTTTATACAGGTCATGGAACTTCAAGGCAACTTCTAATATCCTCATATTTTTCAACAGGGGGTACTTTATTATAATACACAAGTTTCAGTGAGTCATGTGACAGAAATGACATCAGAACTCATCGTTTATAACTGATGTCATCAGAACTCACAATTTATATAGTGAATATATAGTGAATAAAGTACCCCCTTTTGTAAAATATAAGGATATTATAAGTTACCGAGGAGTTTCATGACCATATAAAAACACGAGGCCGAAGGCCGAGTGTTTTTATACAGGTCATGGAACTCCGAGGTAACTTCTGATATCCTCATATTTTACAACTGGGGGTACTTTATTTATTATAATACACAAGTTTCAGTGAGTCATGTGACAGAAATGACATCACTACTCACCGTTTATAACTGATGACATCAGAACTCACCGTTTATAAGGATATAATTTACAGGATATTCATAGCTTTTGTGTATTATATAGTGAATAAAGTACCCCCTCTTATAAAATATAAGGATATTATAAGTTACCGAGGAGTTTCATGACCATATAAAAACACGAGGCCGAAGGCCGAGTGTTTTTATACAGGTCATGGAACTTCGAGGCAACTTCTAATATCCTCATATTTTTCAACAGGGGGTACATTATTATAATACACAAGTTTCAGTGAGTCATGTGACAGAAATGACATCAGAACTCATCGTTTATAACTGATGTCATCAGAACTCACAATTTATATAGTGAATAAAGTACCCCCTCTTGTAAAATATAAGGATATTATAAATTACCGAGGAGTTCCATGACAACTGGGGGTACTTTTATTATTATACACAAATTTCAGTGAGTCATGTGACAGAAATGACATCAGAACTCACCGTTTATAACTGATGACATCAGAACTCACCGTTTATAAGGATATCATTTACAAGATATTCATAGCTTTTGTGTATTATATGAATATAATTTAGACTAACACAATCAAATATGGTGTGTTGCTCACAGGCCCAGATTTGTGGACGGCTTAAGTTGTAAGCCGAAACGTCGAAATAAATTTTGAATTTTTTTCACTATGGAAGTCCTGTGAGTGCGTGTTTTTTTGTGTTTTTTATATATATACATATATATATATATATATATATATATATATATATATATATATATATATATATTTATATGTTCCAATATTTTGCACTGATGAAATCTAAGACGTTCGAAACAGGCTGTCTGCATATTTGGATACATGGCTTTGAATTATTAGGCTAACATTGGAGACAAACATCAAGGGGCAGATTTATCAAGGGTCAAAGTGAATTCGAGGGAATTTTCGAAGTAAAAAAGTTCGAAATTCGAAGTAATTTTTTTGGATACTTCAACCATTGAATAGGATACTACGACTTCGAATTCACTACGAATTCGATTTGAAGTGAAATATTCGTCCATTCAATATACTAAGTACTGTCCCTTTAAAAAAACTTCAACTTCAATACTTTGCTAAAGTAAACCTGCTGAAGTGCTATGTTAGCCTGTGGGGACTTTCTACAGCATTTTTCTAAGTTTTTTGAAGTCAAAGTAAAATCGTTCGATCGTACGATAAAACCGTTCAAATTGTTTGATTCGAAGGATTTAATCGTTTCAATCGAACGATTTTACTTCGACTGCAGAATACCCAAATTCTATGAAAAAAGTTCAAATTCGATATTCGAAGTATTTCAATTCGATGGTGGAATTTCGAAGTATTTTTTACTTCGAAATTTGACCCTTGATAAATCTGCCCCCGAGTGATGTTGCCCATAGCAACCAACTAGAGCTTTGCTTGTAGGTTCTAACTTGTAGGTGACTATTGAAATCTATTTGCTATGGGCAACATCACCGGCCATGTTTTTCTCCATTGTTAATAAATACGCTCCTAAATAGCCATTTGCATTTAATTCCTTAAGTAAAGATTAAATCCTCTCATTTTTGGTTGTTAGGCAGTGTTATGTGTGCAGCTTGAGACATGTGAATACCTTTGGTATCTTTGGTTCTTGCATTTGAAAAGATTTATTCGGCTCCATTTAACCATTCTCATCCTAACCAATATGGTTCTTTCACTATTGGGTTTTTATAATAATAATAATAATTACACAGTCACATCCTATTATGTAAGCAATCTCTTACATGCAAAGTAGGGGGGTGCCCGATGTGCACAAACCTTTTAAAATATCATATATCCGGAATACTTGGGACCTGGGTTTTTCTGAATAAGGGGTTGTTCCATAATTTGGATCTCCATACTTCTGGTCGAAATTTTAAAGGGAAAAACTCAAATTATTAGAGGGAAAAAAACCCTCCGATTTTTAGAGATTTATTATACCCCAAAGCTGCTAAAAATACTCCATCTCAAACCTGCCGAGGTCATGTAAAAGTCAATGGCCGATATCCCTGAAGTTGTTTCTTGACACATTGATCAGCGCTGGATAATCTGTTTAAGTCGAGGTTTTTGGCGCTTCAATCGTACAATTCAAATTGAGGCTCGATTTTGTTGCAATGTTTTTTTGCTCAGACTTTTTCGAGAAAAAATATTGATAAATGAGGTCGGCCTAAACTCGAGTTTTAGTAAATAACCCCCTTTGTCTATTAAAATATCATGTAAATATTAAAGGGGACCCATCATCCAAAAAAATGATTCCAAATCCTCTTTTATTATGTTAGTCGAGCAAAGATAACTTTAATTACACTGTATAATTATTTGAATCTTGTTTCCTTCAGTCTGGGAATTCATAATTATAGCAAGCAGGCAGGAGCCATTTTGTGGACACTGTTATTAAGACAAGCTTTGTTTCATCTCAGAATCTTATTCGTGCACCAGAATGGGGGTCCTGATGTCCATCCCCATGCCCTGGCTAAACAATTAAATGGTGAAGAGAAATGAGGAGAGCAGTGACATCTAGGAAGTGCTAAATGGAAAGTGAAAGTAATTGCTTGCACTGCCTCTATGCCTAAGGCATAGAGGAGGGGCAGACAATATTTGATTGACAGCTATGATTTTTAAATGAGCTTACAACAGGAAGGAAGGAATTTTATTATACAGCTTTTTATGTCTGGGTGACAGTTCGAAGTGAAATTTTGAATTTCGAATTTAAAAATTAGAACTTTTGAGTTTATTTTAGTGTAATTCGACTAGGAAATAGTTATTTGATTCGAGTTTTTTAAAAAAAATTTGAATAAGAAATTTGAAATTTATCATGTACTGGACCTTTAAGAATTCAAATGCAGCTATTCACCACTTTATACCTGCTGAATTGCTGTTTTAGCCTATGGGGGACATCCTGGATTTTATTTTGAGTTTGATTTTGAGTTTGGCATCCTGAAAACACGTTTTTTCCAGAGTTTGAATTCAATTTTTTCAGAGTTTGCAGGTTGATCCCATTCACCAGAATTGAAAAAAATTCCATAGGTCATTTTTAATTTGAAAATCGAGTTCATGGGAGTTTTTCTAAACTCCCATAAACTCTAAATTCGACCCTTGATATATCTGCTCCTTAATAAATCCAATAGGATTGTTTTGCCACCAATAAGGTTTAATTGTACCTTAGTTGGGATCAAGTACAAGGTACTGTTTTATTATTACAGATAAAGGATTTTTTAAAAATGTGAATTATTTGATTAAAGTTGAGTCTATAGTAGATGGTCTTGCCGTACTCTGAAGCTTCTTTCTTGACAGGTTTCCGGATAACAGATCCCATACCTGTATTAGTATTGTGTCCCTGATGTCTCACCCCCCAACCCAACATGGTCACTGACATTATATTGTGTTAATAGAATATGAGCTTGTGGCTGTGCACAAAAGTTTTGTTTTACTAAATGTTCAATAAGTTTCTAGAAAATTCCAAAACTTGGAAAAATGTAAGCATTGATACCAATAAACTTTATCCATCTTTAAGCATCCCAATCATACTGGAATATGCCATTCTGACACCTTAGCCTTATGAAAAGTACAGAAAGATTTGTTAGTAGGTTACAGACAGGATATAAAGTCACAGCCTAGAGTCACGCCATCCTTTATCGCCTCCATATTAACAGAAAGCCAGAATTTTCTGCAGTTACAAGTAAATTCAAACCTCGTTTTAAATCAAAATAGCATTAGATCTCTGTTCCAGTGTGCAATTTCCTCCGTAAATGAGGCGTTTTTACTTCATTACATTTTTTAAAGGGCTATCAAAAAATATCATTTGACCAGGTACTCCAAGGTGCTATTAGGATAACAAACTGCTAAGGAACTTGCCTCAAGCTTTAGGTGCTGTTGTGATAAATCTGCACCCATCGGTCTATTAAAACCATTTGATTATTGTTTTTTTTCCTCTTCGATGACTGTTTTACAATTTTAAAAACCGGTCTCCTAATATTTGCCCAGTTATTTCACTGTGTTTGAACAGAAGGCTCATTTATTTTGAACGTTCTCCATTTGCAATTAGTGAAAAGCCTGCTTGGCATAAGTAAGTTGGGGATGTGCGACCATTTGGGAAAGCAAATTCTGATCTAAACATCACCCTGGTGCCATAATAAAGGTACATTATCAGTGAGAGGATTACATTTATAACCAGTTTTACGGCTGACTAGGGTGATCACATCTGTTAATTAACGTTATACCAGTATGCTTTTTTGATATTCGTTTTAGGTATTTTTTATTTTTCAGGATAACTTACCCTTGAAATATACAGAATAAGGTTTTATTAAACCTAATTGCATTTTTTTTAAAACGTTTTACATCATAAGCTCATACAGGTATGGGACCTATTATCCAAAATGCTTGGGACCTGGGGTTTTCCAAAAAAAACAAAAAAACAGGTAATCGGCAATTACTGAAGCATATAACATAGGAAAAGGGACTGGAGAGCCTTCAGTATGAAATAAATGTAGTTTTTATTGAAGCACTAACTGTTTCGGACCACACAGGTCCTTCCTCTGGTGCAAGTTACAAACAGTGTTCACACAGTGATCTTTTAACCAGTTGTATTATCCATAAGCCCTATAAGTGTTTCCTCAGCTCCATCTTGGACTAAGACTAAGGAGTTTCTAATTACCACACACCCACGTACTCCGATCTTTTACATACACCCTAAGGTACATAAGAGGGTTGGCAAACTACCAGGGCGACTAATAGTTTCAGGGATGGGATCTGTACTTCAACACCTGTCCCAATATGTTGATACCTTTCTACAAAGTATCGTTGAGAAAATTCCAAAATGCTTCTATTAGAACCAATTGCCCACCACCAGGTTTATATTTATATATCTTGTGGCCAGAGGATATATTGAATCAGCATATTCAACTAAACATATGGATACTATCTTGCAATCTATCCAAAGATAACACCAGTCAGTTCTTTTGTAGTGGTGTTACAAGTTTGTAAAATACATTAATCAAAAGTAAAGTGAAGTTAAAGTATTTCTCACCACAGTAATAGCTAAAGTCCATAAATCTCATAGTCAAGTTTTTTGGCACCTGTAACAAACATATAAAAATAGTTATTGAAGAGTATTCCTTGTTAATACAAACTTATCATCAGTCATAGAAAGCATTTAAGGCTCCATGCTTTGTTCATACCAAGCGGTTCTATATTATTTAACCTATCAATCCATTTTGCTTCACATTGAAGTAACAGTTTTTTTTCTGTCACCACCTCTTTGGGGTCTCTCAATTCTTTCTAGTACCATCCATCTAAGGGGCAAATTCACTAAGATTCGTAGTTGCGCCAGGCGTAACTTCGCCGCACTTCGCGCACTTTCGCCAGGCGTAGTTTCGCCAGCGCTCCGCAAATTCACTAAAATCCGTAGCGTAAGGTTGCGAAGTTGCGCTAGCGATGTTTAATTTGCATATGGCGCCAAATTCAAATTTCAGTGGAGGAATATGTAGCAGCACTACAAATGCCTGGGAAACCTTCAAAACATCAAAGAAAATTTTTATTTTGCCCTACACATGTGCCCACTGTATAGTTAAGGTGCCATGAGTTAGGAAATGTAGGGGGGAAGGAGGGGAGCCCCAAAAAAAATTTCGATCTTTTTCAGCCTATCACCCATAATATAGAAAAAACGCCAGCGTTTTGTGGGACTTAGAACATTTTTTAACTTTTTTTGAAGCAATCCCTATCTACTCTATTGCGATTCACTTGGTCTGAGGTGGCGAATGTAGTCTAGCGTAAAAGGTAGCGTTCAGTACAATGCGCGCGTTAGTGAATTTGCGTAGTTACGTCCGTTGCGCAAATTCGCCAGGCGTAAGGGTGCGAAGTAACACTAGTGAATTTACGCCAGCGTTCGTTAGTGAATTTGCGTAGTAACAAAAATGCCCAATGCTAGCGAATTGATGCTAGCGTTAGGTGCTTCGGCGCTTAGTGAATTTGCCCCTGAGACTCGAGGCATTGTGTTTAGCTGTGTTACAATGTCTGGGGTGTGTGTTTTCTTATCGGTGGGATCAAATGTACTTATGGATCTCTTATGTTCTCCTTTCCGTATCCTTACGTTGCGGGAAGTTTTCCCCACGTACACCTTCCCACAGGGGCACTTCAGTGCATAAACCACCCAATCAGTATTGCAGATAGAATATTGCTTTACACAAACCTTATTCCCACTTTGGGGGTGCGTGGTATAATCTCCTTTGATGATAGAATTACAACTGCCACAATTGAGGCAGGGGAAGGTGCCATGTTTTGGGGTACTTAGGAACCTAGTGGTAGTTTTTTTCGTGCTAATGTCAGCTCTCACTAGATGATTCGAAATGTTCCTCCCTCTTTTATATGAAAAGATTTGCTTTTCTCTGAACAGTTTGCCAAATTTGTGGTCCTGTCCTAGGACAGACCAATGTTTTCTGACAATTTTTTCAATTTGTTTGCTGTGTGTCCCATATTCAGTTACAAAAGGTATCCTTCTATCACACTTAGTTAGTTTCCTTTCTGTTAGTAGTTTTAACCTGGGTATGGATAGCACAACATCACGTAATTCACACCATGTTTCTTTTGTATAACCCCTAATTAATTTGTCGATTAATTTACTAGAGGCCTCTAGGTACTTGTCATCGTCAGAGGCTATTCTCCTAATTCGTAGGAATTGTCCCTTGGGGATCCCTTTGATAGTATTGGGTGCGTGGAAACTATCAGGCCGTAATATGTTGTTCCTCTCTAATGGTTTACTGTACAGTTCTGTAGTTATCTGTCCTCGTGTATTATTCACTTTTACATCCAAATAGTGGATGCTGTCTCTACTGTATTCAGCAGGAAATTTAAGGGCTATTCCACACGGGGAGATAGCCACGCGTTTGCGGTCGCGGCGACAAAGCGCCGCGCCAGTCGCCGCGACCGGCGCAGGCGACAGTTTTGTATGGGCGCCTATGTAAAAACGCCTGTGCTAACCACACGAGGCGATGCGCTTTTCAACAGTCGCCTGAAAATGCCTCGCCAGGCTTTTTCAGGCGACTGTTGAAAAGCGCATCGCCTCGTGTGGTTAGCACAGGCGTTTTTACATAGGCGCCCATACAAAACTGTCGCCTGCGCCGGTCGCGGCGACTGGCGCGGCGCTTTGTCGCCGCGACCGCAAACGCGTGGCTATCTCCCCATGTGGACTAGCCCTAACAGTAGGGTGCTGTTCATTCAAGTAGTTTATGAAGTTTAGGAGATTATTTTCAGTGGATTTCCAAATTATGAATACATCATCCACATATATATATAGTAGCATGCTATATTGTCATTAAATGCTTCATTATCCAAAATCATTTGTTTTTCTAGTAGGTACATAAAGCTATTGGCATAACTGGGTGCTAAGTTACTACCCATGGCTGTCCCCTGTGTTTTTATATAATAATCTTCATCAAACTTAAAATAGTTTTTTTAAGGATTAGTGCCATTAGGTCAAGTAAAAAATAAAATAAACCTTGTGGTGGGCAATTGGTTCTAATAGTAGCATTTCCTCCTAACACAACCCAGTTATTAAAAACTGGTCACCTTATAACCCGTGTTCCTATTCTTCAAAAACAAACTGATCCAGGCACTGTCTTGCAGAGCACCACACCACCATTCCCAAGAATTGCTTGTCCTGCCTGACTAGGTGATTTTTTAAAGAAGAAGCAGGCCAACCCTGAAAAAAAAGATCATTAATCTGAGGAGTGCCTCAGTATTTGTAAACTTTGTTGTTCTTTAAGATAATTGAACAATTCCCCATTGTATACTGTATAACAAAGAGCCCCTGAGAAAATATTGTCAGTGAATGTGATCCTGTTCAATCAAACTGGCCTAACCTCATTTTGTGCATGAGCCCAGAACAGCCACGCAGTTCTGAATTAAACAGGTGTCTACCCATATAGATGGAAAACAGACGGACAGATTGCTTGATAGATAGCTCTCTCTATCCTCAAGCAGTTGTTTGTCTGTGTTCACAGCAGGGATTTCTACTAAACAAGAAAGTTTTTCAGTTTTATATAGCATATGTGACAAACAAATTAAAGTTCTATTTTATGATAACAGAGCAGACAAGTCTGAATATATAAGATACTACTCTGTACTGCCCAGATGCCATCAGGGCCGGATTTACATAGCAGGCGCCCCTAGGCCCTTTGTTGTTCATCACCCCCGTCCCCTCCCTCTTATTCTCATCAGGAAATGTAGTGCCCCTATTGTGTCTCCTAGGCATCCCCAGTGTTTCTAAACCAATGTGGGTCTGGTTGGGCTGCATGCCGCTCCTAAAATCCTGCTGACCTAAACCCAGGCCTTGGTGGCCTCTTCACAAATCCAGGCCTGGCCACCATAAAGACCTATGTAAACCAAATATATGCAATTTCATTGGCCAGATACAGCAGGAAACACAAAAACTGGCTAAGAACCACCTTGACCTTTCTTGGCAGGATAAATCTAATAAAGATAATACTGCTAAAACTGCTAGAAAAATCCAAATGTTGCCAGATTATATCTCACCCAAAGACTGTAAACACCTAAACAAAACATTCAGAATTTTCATATGGAACAAGAAGCGCACCAACCTCCCAAACATAGCAAAGTATAATGCAAAGTGGCAAAGTATAATGAAGCATCCCTTCTGCAATACACAGGCGACTGACTTCAACACAATTGCTTTAGATCAGGCTCTTACAGAAGGTATTACCATGAACCATCTTCTTCAAATTTCTTTTAAAAACATCCCATAAGCCATCCAAAATCACCTTAATGCATACATACAAAGTGTGTCCTTTAGTCTGCCAGAGATTTGACTTGGTCAATGGTCAGGAAACACAAGCTTCCCACCAGGCAAAAACAGCACTTTATTACAAATATGAGACATTAGGGATATAACAGATGAAAACCAACAATATCATCCAACACAGACCTTACAATGTCCCTTCTTAAAAAGACAGCCCTTTCCTTTATTACAACCACACTTTGCTAAACAGGCAAAATGGACCTAATCCCACACACTGACGTGAATACCATCCTTCAATATCATACCCATCACTTAACTTTACACAGGTAAGTACAACCCCTTATATTCACTTTGGCCGTATCACACTGCCAGTAAAACAATTTCTCAAATATACCGACAAATCAGAACTTCCATAAATACAGATAATTCTCGGACCAATCTTTCTAGATTATCCCAAATGCTGACGTGAATACCATCCTTCAATATCATACCTGCATCTAGAGGAAGCCTTGGCCGAACTGTTGGCAGCAGCAGCCATAATTCTATTCTATTCTTCACCAATGGCTCTCCCAAAACTCACCGACTTTAGCTCTCGTACAATGCAAACTTCACTACATCTTTCATATGGATTGGAAAGAAACTTCAACAAACAAGGCACACAATTCTAAAAAAATTCTTTAACCTTTGAACAACCTACATATCCTTTTTCCAAACCAACTTGGTACAACATGGAACTCCTTCAAATCAACCCACTTGTCCATGAGACGGAACAATACCTTAATTTAAGTGTAAGGCCATTTACAAGATCACCTCCAGGTGTCCTCAAGTCAATAGATTGATAACCTCAGCTTCTATTAGGACAACTCTGGCCAGAAAATTCAAATATTTTACTTAAAGAATCATTTTATCCCTCTGCAGATCACTTAAGCTACCTAAGATTGTTTTCCTATTTCATGGCCAACCCTAAATTTCAGCACCTGTTCTAGCTTTTCAGCACAAGTGAACACAACCTGTTATTCTCCACATCTGCTGATAGCTCATTCTGGGAGAGACATATCGTCCCTCTAGGTCTTTTCCAGTTACTGTGCCACTATATATATATATATATATATATATATATATATATATACTGTATGTATGTGTATTTTTTCTGTTACTTGTTAGCTTTAATAGAGGTAGCTTTTAACAGCGTTGACTCAACTATGTGACAAAAGTTTAATTGTCTGCAAGACAGACTGTCTTGGTTTGTCTACAGTGAGACGGATTGTATTTTGGTACATGAGCAAAATTATATTAGGTGGACAGGCTGTCAAAGTTATAAATGATAGCGCATAGTTTACTAGTTTATCATCTGACTCTAGGGCATTCCACTTGAAGTTACAGCTCTCAAAATGCCATTTTTGTTAAAATTATCCCTTTGTGTTTAGCTTCATGCTATTTCTTTCTCAGGATTATAAAGGTTCATGCTTTATGATTTCATTTTTTCATCTACATGAT
Source organism: Xenopus laevis (assembly GCF_017654675.1). Taxonomy (NCBI): domain Eukaryota; kingdom Metazoa; phylum Chordata; class Amphibia; order Anura; family Pipidae; genus Xenopus; species Xenopus laevis. The sequence goes on from NC_054383.1 coordinate 21,951,310, forward strand.
ACGCTAGCGATAATTTAAAGGGACAGTAGAAAGTATCAAAAGCTTGTATCTGTAAACATTGTACAATATTGAATTAGGTTGCATAATGTAAACATTTTTTTAAAAAAAAAACTTGAAGTTTTCCAGATTCAAGCTTGAATCTGTACACCATCTAATACCTGTCGAAGTCATGTAAAAGTCAATGGCAGAGGTCCTTTGAACCATTTGAAAATGTTTGTAGCCTTCATGATGTTCGAGTTTTTTTGGCGGGTTTCACTCAAAAAAGCGATTCAAGTTTTTTTTGCCTGAAAATTTTTTTGTGTATTTTCGTTTTTCACCCCAACTACACTGATTCGAGCTCTTTACATTCAATCTTTTTCTTAAATTAGAAACCATTCGAGTTGTAAGTTCATTTAAGTTCTTTCAAGAGATAAAAAAAATCTCACAAAGCTCTAAAATTCAAATTTTGATAAATAACCCTTTAAGTCTGCTAAACAATTATTTAAACATTAAATAAACCCAATAGGACTGCTTTGCCTCCAATAAGGATTAATTATATCTTAGTTGGGATCAAGTACAAGGTACTGTTTTATTATTACAGAGAAAATGGAATTCCTTTTTAAAAATTTGGATTATTTGATTATAATGAAATCTATTCTGAGCTTTCTGGATAACAGGTTTCCAGATCCCATACCTGTACATTACACAATACAAAATCCTCGTTTAATCAAAAAGTGTTATCAATTTGTTATCAAACTCCTAAAAGTCCTGCTGAACGCTCCACATTGGAACTGAAAAGGAAGTCTACGAAACGAACAAATCCCACACTAATTCAGAATCAAGTGTGCAGATTACTAGCAGCATGATGTATATCTGTTGCAATTAAGATCCACCTTAGATTGTATAATATGGACACCTGTCCCACTTGGACCGACTCCATGCCCCCCAGCCAAGATGACTGCATTCAGCTTGGTAAAATGAAATATAAAAAGGTAATTGTTCTCCACAAGCATTGCATTTGGACTCCATGAGGACAACAATCCAGCTCAAGTTGACTAGTGGAGTAGAGTAGTGATGTGCGGGTAACCCTCAAAACCTCAACCCACACCGAACCCTAACCTGGAAAATTTTACCATTGTATTACCCATGCCCAACCCCACCCATTTTTTATCACTCTGCGTGCTACTTTTGTCTGAGCCTCTGGTTCCAAGACAGGGAATCTTTGGGAGCAGAGGAGAAGTGTACTTCCCAATCTGACCTGCACCCAACCCTAACCCACCTAACCAACAGTAAACCTGCAGGTTTTATGCCAACCTGCACATCACTAATGTGGAGCTGTAATTATGAACAGGAGATTCCCTTCCCAACAATGGGATATTTAAAGGGCAGCTTTTTTTTGGCACAGGTCATTTACAGATGCAGTACAGAGTGCAAAAGTGCAATTACCTACACTTCAAAATGCTTCTGCTGCAATCACACCCAATGCAGCAAAACAATGCGTCACTTCCCTTGCATGCCATCAAAAAGGCATTAGTGTGTGATTGGTGCAAGTCTACTGTGACTATTAAGGGTTTATTTACTAAAATCTGAATTTATCTCATTGTCCCAATAAAAAAAGCTTGACCAAACTGCCATGCCTGATTTTGGCTTATTTATTAATAAATTAACTAAATTTATTCAGATCAGTTAAAAAACCCAGAATTGCACGCTTTTTCTGGATGTTCTCCCGAAAAGCTCGATTTTTTTCCCCGTTTTTTCCCAAAAACACTGAAAAAGTCGGATTTTCAGGCTTAACCCACTGAAGACCACAATAACTTCAATTTGTAATAGGTGCCCCTTCCGTTGACTTATACATGGTCTGAGATGGTCTGATTTTTGGATTCTGGCTTTTTGCAGCATCAGGGTATAATAAATCTTGAAAAATTCAAGTTTTTCTTTTCCTCAAAAAATTGGAGTTTTTGCCCGTAGAAGCCCAACCGAAAAAAAATGGGATAACCCAATAAATGTAACCTGCTATGAAACCCTGCAATTACAACTATGTACAGGGTAGTGTTGGCTAACGATGGCAGGTGTGAATTCAGGGCGAACTTCAGCATTTCGCCACCGGTGAATAAATTGCTCGCTGGCAAAAAATCTGCCAGTTGTGTGCCTAAAAATTTGTCAAAATTATTTGGACACCCAAAGACTTTGATGCATTTGGACAAAATAGTCGCTCATTTGAAAATTGTCGCGGGCGTCGCAATTGGCATGCACCAAAATAATTTTGATACCCATTGACTTCAATGTGTTTCGCAAATTTTTCACGAGTTCCGCAAATTTTTCACTAATTTTTTGGTGAAGCGAACAGGACAAATTCGCCCTTCACTAGTGCTGGCACATAATTCAGCAGCAGAGGCAGGATGGACGAATGCCGCTTAGCTCACCCATGTGGAGGTGCAAGGAGCATTTTTGAAATGCAAATAACTTTAATAAATGGCATCAACAAGCACAGCATCTGCATCCGTTTTACTCTTCATATTTTTTTAATGCAATTTTTGATGTATTTTCTCTTCTGTCTCTTTTAGATAAAAATGATTGTACAATATGTATAAACTGGAGGTAAGATACGGTTCTGTCTGACTGGTGCTGTTTAGCAGCATGAGCAAATTACCTAGTAAAGTGTGTATATGAAAATTCACTATTTATAGGTGTATCAAAAAAAAACAAAAACCCAGAAATTATGTAATGAACCTTTAATACAAACGATAGGGTTTCAGACTGCCTTGGCCACTGATAAGTACTAGACCAAACATAAATGATATTTGTCTGCACTGAAGCAGAAAGTGACAAATATTCTATAGTGATTTAAATATGCCAATTACCCTTGTGTTTTCTTCATGTTTAGCTTGCTATGGTTCATAATTCAAGTCTGCGTGCGAATGATGTTTCCATGGTAACCTGCTCAACACAATTTGACAGCTGGTACCTACGTCTATGTAAGTGACGAATTTATGACTGCTGTAGTAACAGCAAAAATCTTTTATTGTTGCCTAACAAACTGCAAGTACAGATATGGGACCTGTTATCCAGAATGCTCTGGACCTGAGGTTTTCCAGATAACTGATATTTTTGTAATTTGGATCTTCATACCTTAAAGGAGAATTCAACCCCTTTTAAAAAACAAAACCCTACCCCCTACCCTACATAAACCATCGTCGCTCCCCCCCTAGCCTAGCTGTCACCCCGAGTAAATGCCCCTAAGTCTTTACTTACCCCTCGGTGCAGATTCTGTCCAGCGGAGTTCATGGATGTCATCTTCTTCTTCTGTAATATTCTGGATTTGGCTGGCGCCAAAAGTCACGGAGATTACCAAAGCTCCAGAAGAAGACCCAAAGATTACCGAAGAGAAGAGGATGGCGCCCATGAACTCCGCTAGTCAGCATCTGCATGGAGGGGTAAGTAAAAAGTTATGGGCATTTACCTGGGGTAACACTTAGGCTGGGGGGGAGGAGGGTAGGGGTTTAGTTCTCCTTTACGTCTACTAGAAAATCATGTAAACATTAAATAAACCCAATAGGCTGATCTTGCTTCCAAGGAGGATTAATTATATCTTAGTTTGGATCAAGTACAAGATACTGTTTTATTATTACAGAGTAAAAATATATAATTTGTATTTGGAAAAAATAGTCTATGGGAGAAGGCTTTTCAGTAATTCGGAGCTTTCTGGGGGTTTCCGGATAATGAATCCTATACTGTATTTTTTTTTTTAAAGCAAAGTATATTGTAAAGAGACAAATGTTGTACCATAGTAGCAGAATTTGACATTTCAGCTTGGATTGCATAAAACATTTTACCAGTGCTGGTATCAAATATCTCTCTATACAATATTATTAGTGATGGGCGAATTTGTCTCGTTTCACTTCGCCAAAAAATTAGAGAATTTCCTGCGAAATTCGCAAAACAGTAAAAAATTAATGAAACGCAAATTTTGAGCCCGCAGCAATTTTGACGCCAGAGTTAAAGTCAATGGGTGTCCGAATAATGCTGACACGCGACAGTTTTGAGACGAGCAACTTTTCCGGCGCATGCTGAAATTTTGAGGCAGTTTCGCTAATTTTTCCGCGGCAGCAAAATGTGGAAATTCGCTGCAAATTCTCGCCTGGCGAATTTATTCGCCCATCACTAAATATTATTATATCACAGATACACATTGAAAGCCAATAGGTCACCTTCTCTTCATACATGCAAGGAAAAGGAAATCATTTTCAAAAATGTGAATTATTTAATTAAAATGAAGACTATGGGAGATGGCCTTCCCATAATTTGGAGCTTTCTGAATAACATTCCTGTATAACCGATCCTATACCCGTATCTAAATTGTCATTTATTTATCTAATAGATGCCAGCAGTAAAAGTGTTAACTATTGGAGTAGTCTATTTATACATGATTAGCCAGTACATCATTGATACAAAAATGTCTACTCTTCAAAATTCATATTTGTTGGTTAAAAAATTTCTACTCTTCAAAATTCATGTTTGTTGGTTAAAGAAGACGTTCACCTAAAATTTTAATTTTATCATGTTGTAAACATCGATATTTTGAAATGTATTTGCTGATGAAAGAAGACATTCGTCTAAAAATTTAATTTGACTATGATGTAGCTAGTGATGGGGGAATAAATTTGCCAGACATGAAATCACGGCGAATCTCCACGTTTCGCCATAAACAAATGAATTCGAAAAACTGTCATGACAATTCGCTGTCGAAAAATCTGGCGTGTCAAAAAAAAAAAATCGGCACGCGTCAAAATTGGCACGTGCATAAACATTTTCATGCGTCAAAATTATTCGGACGCCCATTGACTTTAATGCATTCGGATCAAATATGCTTGCGGCAAATTTGACGCGCATAAAAATTATTTTGACGAATATTATTGAATTTTGGCAAAGATTCGCCCATCACTAGATGCAGCCTTTTATTTCTATTGTTTTGTGGGCTTTGAATGATTTAACCTGATTTCTGCATCTCTCTAATTTAACATGATGTCTAGTTGATGGGATGAGCAACACCCAGCAAACAGAAAGCAGATTAGTTGTGATGCTAGATTTTAATTGTTTCTTCTTTTCATGTCCCCACGTTCTCCAATATATTATCAAGGGTGAAGGCATAATGGGAGTTGTGGTCTAGCAACCGGGCAAATCCTCCAGGGCCAGTGGTTCAGCTAATGCATGTGGATCCTCCAATGAGAATGCTGCCTGCTCTGTTTACACTAGACACTTTGGTTTTATACAGTCGTCATTAGAAAAGTAAAGATTTTTTCTAACTCTGAACACGGCACTTTATCTGCCACCCTTGTAAAGACTATTACAGGTATGGGACCTATTATCCAGAATGCTCAGTACCTCCTGGGGTTTTCCAGATAAGGGATATTTCCATTCCATTAAGTCCACTTAAATTTAATTTAAACATAAAATAAACCCAATAGGAGTGTTTTACCTCTAAAAAATGTATTATTTCTTTGTTGGGGTCAAGTACAAGGTGCTGTTTTATTATTACAGGGAAAAAGAAATTCAATTTTAAAAATCTGAATTATTCCATTAAAGTGGTGTCTATGGGCGATGGCCTTCCCGTAATTTCAGGATAACAGATCCTATACCTGTAGTGCTAATTTTCACAAGAGTATTTTCTTGTGTCTGTGATTAAGGTTGCCTACTTTCAAGAGCTAGGGGGCACAAATTCAGTATTAGGGAAGGTTTAAATTCCCTTTAACTAAAAAGAGCTGCATATTAAGGTAATGAAAACCCCTAAAGAATTAAAGAGATATATCCATCATAACATCATCTATAAATGCTATTTAAAATTTACCTTGATGCTTTTACTTTACCTTCTGATGCCCCATGTTCCTCTATGAGGGGGCTGCCATATTTGTGCAGCAGTAGTCGGTTAGCATTAGAAACTCTAACTGACAGACTGAGATGGGACAGTCAGGTTGACAAAACAGTCAGGTTTATGAACCTCAAGTGACAATTACTTACAAAAGAAGAACTATCAGCAAAAAATGATCAACATGACCTATAGGTAACTTTTAGGGGGTTATTTACTAAACTCCGAATGCAAAAATCACGAAAAATTTGTGATTTTTTAAAATAAAATCGGACTTTTAAAAAATCAGAAAATCCGGCATCTCAGACCTGTCGAGGTTGCATATAAGTCAATGGGAGAAGTCCCAATGATTTTTTCAGTTTTTAGGTAAAAATCTGAGTTTTCGGGTGGAAAATCTAAAAAAAATCCGAACAATCCAATAAAAATCGTTCGATTGAACGATAAAATCCTTCGAAACGAATGATTCGAACAATTTTAAGAGATTGATCAAAGGATTTTTATTTGACCAAAAAAAGCTTAGAAAAGTGCTGGGGAAGGCCCCCATAGGCTAACACTGGACTTCGGTAGGTTTAAAGTGGCGAAGTATGAAGTCAAAGTTTTTTTTAAGAGACCGTACTTAGATTATCGAATGGTCCAATAGTCGAACGATTTTTACTTCGAATCGTTCCAATCATTCGATTCGATCGAATTCGATCAAATTTGACCAATTCGATGGTCGAAGTACCCAAAAAATTACTTTGAAATTTGAATATTTTTTTATTCAAATTATTATCTGCCCCCTAGTGTCAGTATCACTTTAAGAAAAAAAACAAAAAACTAAATAAAATACTATGCTGCGGGCTAAATTATTAATTATGAAAAAAAAAATGAGAGAGAAAAAAAGCATGCTTTGCCTTCATATAAAAATACATTGTAAGTGGTATTTTGTCTCTTTGTGGTTTGCTCTGCTTAGTTCTATGTGAAGAACAGGAGTAATTGGGGCAGTAATAATAGATCACAATTGTAAGTCTTTCACTTGTACTGCTCTGAATGCTTCTTCGGAGAGACACTGTAAACAAAATAAAAGACTTGTTTCTTGAATGTCAGTTTCCCCTTTTATAAAATATATTTTTAATTGCTAATTTACCAGCCTAATATAGCCAATAATTGCCTTTTATTCTTCTTATTAGGTGCTTTGCCATGGTCTGTGCCTTCTGCAATAGTTCTTTTATGCTTGAGAAAAAATGATCTTACACTAAACTGATTATTTCTCTTACTGGGAAATGGCTTTAATTTCTGTAAGACAGGGACATGGACAGCGGAGCATTTAAAGACTGGATTTCATTAAATGCCCTATATTTCCTCCGCTGCCTGCTCAAACAAGCACAGTCACAACTAATCAAGAGCTCATCTCTTTTGATGTAAGCATTTGATGTGGCTTTCTATCCTATTTGAAGTATTATGCATGTATCACGTTATATCTCACGCTCTTCAAATGCAGAAAATTCTGCGCATTCTATTCATGCATAATTTAAGCCTGCAATAGATGGTTTACATACTAATATATTTAATTATTTAATGAAGACATAAACCTGGGAAATTCATCCTTAGCAAAGATAGAGTAGCCCATTTTCTATATATATTGGTAATAGTGATGGTGAAAAACGGTGAAAAATTTGCGAAAAATCGTGAAATCTGACATTTTCACGAAAGAATCGTGCAATTCAACATTTTCACGAAAAAAACTAGCAATTCAAGCGTTTTCACAAAAAAATTGTGCAATTCAAACGTTTTCACGGAAAAATCGAGCAATTCGAACGTTTTCACTAAAAAATCAAGCAATTCGAACGTTTTAATGAAAAAATCGTGAAAATCAGAAATTCGCCTCGAAAATTGTGCCAGCCGAATTTTTAACTCTACCAATTTAAGATCACATCCAAAACAGAAAATTGTTTCCCAGTTACAATAATTGAGGTTGAAAAATGACCTGTCCATACATTTCTTTTTTTAACGTTTTCTTTTTTTGAATTTTCCACACTAAATATATCCTTAAAACCATTAGGGAAAACTGCTACTGTGTCATCACATTGCTGTTGGTCTTTAAATATACCAGCTATACTGGAATAGCACTGCCAAAACCAGCTAGATCTGGTGCCATCCTAGGCGGTTGCAAAAGTAACTTCATGCGCACAACATATGGCGCCACTGAACTTGGTGAGCACAAGACGTGCGCTCCTACCCCCTCACCTCCCCAGCATAGTTGCTGGATTTAAAAAATGTTTTATTTGTTATATCAGCACCCCAGGGCTGCCCTTTTAAAGCTGCCGTCCTAGACACAGGTTTATACACAGTATACTGTAAAGAGTATCCTGGCCAAACCACAAAATGAAAACAATTTTTTAAAGGGGAAGTAAAGTCTAAAATAGAATAAGGCTAGAAATGCTGTATTTTGTATACTAAACATAAACATGAACTTACTGCACCACAAGCCTAATCAAACAATTGATTTACGTTTTCAAAGTTGGCCACAGGGGGTCACCATCTTGTAACTTTGTTAAACATCTTTGCAAGACCAAGACTGTGCACATGCTCAGTGTGGTCTGGGCTGCTTAGGGATCGTCAGAAATTATCAAAACAGCACAAGTCAAATAATATCTGCCAGAAGCTGATACAGCAAGACTGATTAATAATCAGAATATACAGACTGCACTGGGTCCTGTGTTGTCATGTAATCTAATGTGGATTTTATAGTTTTTGTATTATTTAATACAAACTTTCTCCAACTCTGCAGAACCAGTGGCTGCAGCAAAATAATCCTCAAAACATAATCCCAGTTTATCTGTTTAAATCTGGCTCCATGATCTTTGTCCCTGCAGCTGGAGTTGGAAACAGTAAAGGGATTTAAAGGAGAAAAAAAATCCAATACAAATCTCTTACAAATCTCTACACAGTTGCAGACTGCTCTACAGGGAAACAAACAAAGCTGCTTGAGTTCTGCATGGCTGGGAAGTAAAAATAATTAGAAACAGATAGCACACCCAATTAAAGAAAAATGTATTTATTACAAAAAAAGAAAAAACATAACAAAAATTTAATAATAATATTTGGTGAGCCCAACGCGTTTCAACCTTAAGGGTCTTCCTCAGGGGCACAAATGATAAAAAAAAAACAAAATGGCGGGATTTGTGCCCCCGAGGAAGACTCTTAAGGTCGAAACGCATTGGGCTTTTTTCTTTTCTTGTAATAAATACATTTTTCTTTAATTGGGTGTGCAATCCGTTTCTGATTTTTATATTTAGTAGCTAATTTTGGAGACCCTGATGGGGAGTGTCCCATGGTTTAGCAACCCGCATTCTATTTTTGAGGTCGTGCACCTTCTCTCCTAATTCTGTGGCTGAGAAGTAAGGCGGGGCTCCCCCTGCTGTTCATAAGAATGATTGGTTCCCAGCATTTAGGGACCGCCTGACAATTCCTATCCACAGCAGTAAATGAAGGGAGAATTTCAATGCATACAGTCAAGTTTCTTATAAAAATGGTAAACATGTTTTTTAATTAAAGTATAATGGAGATAGGTTTCTTTTTCTTTAAAGAATGTAAAAATGGGATTTCATTTTTTTGCCTTTACATGCCCTTTAAGTGCAGTGCAGAAAAGAGCGGCTTGCTCCCATTTTTCCCAATTTGGACCCTGCCCTGTATTTATTAAATGTGTAGGATCCCCAAGTGTAGAACTGGTGACTTAGATCTTTATAATAAGAAAACTATTATAAAAGATTTTACAATAAGATACGTTTCCAGATTTGGATAATATATCTTGACCTCCTTTGAGAGAATTGACTTGAGAAAAGATACTACGTTCTGAAACTTAATTAAAATAAGAGCCTATTTGGCAGAGAACCCAGATTACTCAGCAGCTGCACTTGGATACTTGTGTAACAATTTAAGATAAGTCAAGATACAATTGTAACTATTTAAGATAAGCAAGTCTCTTGGGAGAACTGAGACTAGCAGCTTAAAGGACAATGCACTTCCATTAGCAAAACTGTTATAACACATAAAACATTGCACTAAAACTCCCAGAAATGAGTTCAAACTTTCATAACCTGCCAAATTTTGTAAAATGGATATGATAATTAGGGGGTGTGGCCATAAAATGGGCGTGGCCAAAATGTTCACCTCTCTGCTGTTACTGGTATGGGACCAGTTATCCAGAATGCTCAGGACCTGCGGTTTTCCGATAAGAGATCTTTCTGTAATTTGACTCTTCATAAAAAAATATTTAAACATTAAATAAATTCAATAGAGTGTCCAATAAGGATTAATTATATCTTAGTTGGGATCAAGTACAAGTTACTTTTTTATTACTGAGAAAAAGGAGGTAATTTTTAAAAATGTTTATTATATCGATAAAATGGAGTCTACGGAAGATGGCCTTCTGGTAATTTGAGCTTTCTGGATGACAGGTTTCCGGGTAACAGATCCCCTATCTGTATTAGTAATTGCCTTTAACGACTATGAATAAGGCTCACTGGATTGCTATTAAATAAACATAGTGCTTTGCTTCTGTGCAAGGGCTAATTAAAACTGATGCAGGAGTTTAAACAACATTACAAACAAGAAAAGTTAATGAATTTAAATATGATAGAATGCACTTCATTGTAGTCATAAAATTAATGAATTCTGTCACAGTCTGAGGAAGGCTGGGGGGGAAGGGAGGGGGGTCTATGTAGGGTAGGGGGTAGGGTTTTTGTTATTAACGGTTTATTTCTCCTTTAAGGCAGTTGATTATCTCATATGGCTACTGTTATATGGACAGTTTATTGGTCATTAGAAGTCAACTTTGTCTTTTGTTGGCAACTACATTGAATAGCAATGGGACGAATTTCTCCCGTTTCACTTTGGCGAAAAATTCACAAAACTCGAATTTTGACACCCGCATCAATTTTGATGGTTGCAATTCACCACAAATTTGTGCCAGGTGTCAATTTGCATACATTTTGACACTGGCTACCTGTTTTTCAGCTCTCTAACTCTGAGTTAGTCAGCGACTCGAAGGGAGGCCACATGGTACATTTCTGTTCAGTGAGTTTGCAATTGATCCTCAGCATTCAGCTCAGATTCAAAAGCAACAAATATGACCCATGTGGCCCCCGCTCAAGTCTCTGATTGGTTACTGCCTGGTTGAAAAGCAGGAAGTAGTGTTCTGGCTATTATGTTAGACATCCAGTCACTCCAGCCTTTATACATTACATTTTTGGCTAACTAACTATATTAGAAACATTTTTTATTTTGCACAGCCTATCTATTTACCCAGATTTTATTTTCACACTGAACAATTCCTTTAAAGTTCCTTTCGGGTGTCAGAATAGTGTCGACGCGCGGCGGTTTTGACGCAATCGACTTCCAATGATCGTCCAATTTTTTTTTTTTGGTGGCGGTGAATTTTCTCTGGAGTTCCGCTAATTTATTTGCCGGTGGTATGGAAATTCGCGAAAATTCGCGAAAATAATCAGGATGTTCATTTTTCCTATACAGGTATTTGATTAAATGAAGCCAATTAATCCAAATCTGAAACATGACTATTTAAAAATATACTATTGGTTTATTTCCAGCACAGAGTAAGATAAATGTAAAACAAAACTGCATTCATGCTATTTCGTCAGAAATTAAAACGAGCAAAGCAATCAATGCAGATAGCGTTTTAGTATATTTTCTACAAGATCAGCTAATTATCCAGCCGCAATGTATTCTAATGCGTGTGACTGGTAAAGATAAAAACTGTGACTGCTCAAGGCTATGTAGAAACATAACCTAGAAGTCATTTTTAAAAGGCGTAGTATTATCCACGAGCTTCAGAGGGACAAAGCAATGTGCTGAAGGCACCGCAAGAGATTTAATAATAGAGCATATTCAGGCCATGAAGCCATACAAATCAGAACTGGTTAGGCTTCATACACAATGGGCAGAAGACTGATATAAATTCTCTGCAGGGACATCCAAAACAGCACTTTAATGGAACGTGATGGACTTCAAAAGGAAGATGTATTTTCTTTGTAAAATTAGCCATCTTTATCCTGGGAAAATATTATAACTTATGGCTCCAAATCAAAATCAAAGACATATGATAAAGATAACCTACTCTCAAGGCACTGCCAAGATCTAGATCTGTTTTAGAAGTCATACATTTTTTAAGTTTATTGCACATTAAGTCTTGTACCAGGGAGTTAGAAGGTTACCTCTGTCTTAGCTGGCACAATACGTAACATTATTTAACAGTTTTCTTCATGAGATTGCAACAGCGGAGACTATCAGAGTGGAGAAAGGAAGAAAGGAAAAAAAAATAATTATAGAGCCATAAATAGCCATGCCTCCTATACATCGTGATTTTTCATTGTATTAATTGAATTCTTTATGAAGGTCAACGTTTAACAAAAGGCCAGTTTGGAAATACGCATTCTTCCAATTCATCTATTTTTATTTTCTCACTAAGTTTATAGGAACGAGTAATGGGGAAATCAATATGCCTTAATGCCTTCCCCTGAAAAGGAATGAAATGTGCAAGCTCTGCTCTAAATTTGTGTCTATCTACCACCTACTTCTACCCTGGAGTGACAGGTAGATAATATCAAATGCAAATCAGACTGAGTACATCTGGTCAGGGACATAGAGATAATCATGAGACGTTAACAAATTGACTGACCATCATTGTAGCTATGGATTATGATTGCGCTCTCTCCAATTAAAGGAAGGTATGTGATAATACAAGTAGCTTCACTGCGTTCTGCCATTCATTGTTTTCATTGTTCCTCTAGATTTAATAACACAGTACTATGTGCATGCATCTAGAAAAAAGGGCAAGAAGGGAAGGATTTCTGGGAATTTTTAGTTAGGTGAGGAGCATTCTTCAAGAAGACTCTATGAGACTTTATATGGAGGCATACTAGTGGGATTGTACTACGTAATATCTCACAATATCATACATTTTTTCTCCCTGACGAAGATTCCTGTATGGAATCAAAACGTTGGTTCACCAATAAACCTCCACTTAATTGGACTTTTTTGTTTCAAGCTGCTTTATTTTGGAGTGCTGTCATCAGCGGGATCATTTCAACCTTATACTAGGATATTAATTTCCTATGCTATACAAAATCCCCCCTATGCAAATGTACTAACCTGTACAGTGGTGGACCTGTCAGGAGTGCCCGATGTTGCTCCTGTTTCCGGTGCCTTGAAGCCGGCTCAATGACGTCACACATTTGGTGTGAAAATTTGAAATAAGAGGACGCTGCGATCACAGGTTCAATGGCCAATTATAGGATTTGTATGTTGCATTCCTGGTAGGGATGCAACGAATCCGGCTGAACCCCCGAATCCTTCTCGAAAAGATTCGGCCGAATACCTAACCAAATCCTAATTTGCATATGCAAATTAGGGGTGGGAAGGGGGAAACTGTTTTTACTTCCTGTTTTGTGACAAAAAGTCACAAGATTTCCCTCCCCATACCTACTTTACATATGCAAATTAGGATTTAATTTGTTTTGGCCGGGCAGAAGGATTCGGCTGAATCCAAATCTTGCTGAAAAAGGCCGAATCTTGGCTAAATCCTGAACCAAATTCTGAAGTTGGTGCATCCCTAATTCCTGGGTGTTCCTAAATTCCTTGTATCCTGATTCCTGGACCATTTGACCCTGCCTGCAGGCCCAGACTGGCAATCTGTGGGTTCTGGCAAATGCCAGAGGGGCTGCTATAAGGTGCCATAGAAATTCAGTATTTAGTGGGCTGGTGGGGGCTGTTTGGGCCTCTGTGTGGGCTGTGTGGGCTGTTTGGGCCTCTGTGTACCTGAAATGTGTACTTGAAATGCCAGGGTCTATTTTTATTCTCAGTCCAGACCTGCCTGCCTGAACCTTGACTTTGCTCCTTCTCTGTCTGCCTATTGAACTATTGCCTGGAATTGACTACGTTTACTCCTGATTCCTTTCTGGTTACTGCGAACTTGGACTTCAAGCTTCCTCCTTTGGTCCGGACTTCTCCTCTGGGAGCTGATAGGCCCCTGACAGGACCAGAGTTGAGCTATGTGAGAGACAACAGACTTCTATATGTGGTGAATGAATAAGTTATGCATAGTTCCATTTAGGTATTAGATGTCCAGATGAACCCCATAACTTTTATTCATTTACACCAGATCCCTGTATGTAGAGTTATTTGCTGACTTGGGGCTGCTGTACAAGTTCCAATGTACATAAATCCTTTATAATTGTTTGGTTGTACTTCCAGTTGCATATTGATGTCTTTCTTGATTCTACATTTAATATTCTAGTGACTGCAGAATTTTCCTTAGCTGATCTGCTGTGGACAATGACTTATAGTTGTAGCAACGCATTTCATGATCTACTGTTCCCGGGGGTTGGTATATCCTGTTGTAACCATGGGAAGTATCTGCAAGGTTGGTGTTGTTAATGAGAAGGGCATCCAGGACTGCTGGCAGGTTAATCATTTGTTATAATTAGGATTTAGAAAGCTCTTCTTTGAGACCCCATGCAGCTCCCATGGACGCATTTCCTTTCTTCTGTGCTGAGTGTGCCTATAAATATGCTCCATTGTATAGAAAAAAGAAATAAAAAATATAGACTTCCTCTCAAAACTCAAACAAATTAAATCCTAGCAAAATATAACTTTCATCTTAGCCTCCCCCTATAGCCTCCAAACAGATCCCCTTGTTCTTCTAAAGCTACTCTACTGCAGTTAGAAGCTTGATATGTTTTTTTTAATTTACCATCTGGAGAACTTCTAAGAATTGTTTTATGACATTTTGTGCCTAGTGGGGGAAAAAAGAGAAGCTGTAGTGTTGGATTTATTTTATGTTTGAACGTTGACCTTAGGGTAAACAGATGCAGCATACTGGGAAGGGGATTTGAATGTCTGTGTGCTGATTGTGACCAACATCTTTGTAACTATGGAATCAAGATACAATTATAGGTCAGCACCACAGGTTATGGAAACAAACAAATAACAGAACCTAGTGCAATATTGTGAATATTCAGTGCAGTCACCAAAATGTTACAACACTAATCTGTGTATGTCTTGAACCATAGAAAGTCTATGCACAGATTATACGTGTGTGTTCAAAAGTGCTACAGTGATTTATACAAAGTGCTATCTCCAACATGAAATTATAATTAAGTCAAACAAGGTGCTTGTAGTGCTTGCTTCAAAAAGTAAATGCTTTATTTACCAGTAGGTCTTTCCAGCTGACACAAGGTCACACATTTCGATTAGAAGAAAAGAGGTTCCGCCTAAATATTCGGAAGAGGTTTTTTACAGTGAGAGCTTTGAAGATGTGGAATTGTCTCCCTGAATCAGTCGTACAGGCTGATACATTAGATGGTTGGATGGTGTTTAGCAAGTGAGGGAATACAGGGTTATGGGAGATAGCTCGTAGTACAGTTGATCCAGGGACTCCATTTTGGAGTCAGGAAGGATTTTTTTCCCAATCTGAGACAAATTGGAGAGGCTTCAAATGGGGTTTTTGCCTTCCTCTGAATCAATTGGCAGTTAGGTAGGTTAAAAAGGTTGAACTTGATGGACATGTGTCTTTTTTCAACCTAACTTACTATGTTACTATATGTAATTTGCCTTCATTTTTTGAAAGGTTTTAAAACGTATTTCATTTACATAAGTCGCACTTCTGAGCACATATCAAACAATCCAGTCTTATAGTGCAGATCATGGAGGTGAACCTTTGCAATGCAAAGAGGTGGGTTCTGCCGGCGTCTCCCTCTCCCGTGTGTTCCACCTGTACATCCACTTACTGCTAAGACTGGAAGTGATAGTGTTGGCAGCACCCTGTATTTCCGGAATTTTTAGCACTGAGTGCATATTCCTTATTGTCTTCACTTCACTGGACTGTAGAAAGTAGAAGCAACACCCTAAAATCATTTTTAAGATGGGCCTAAACCACTGTGATGATACAGGCCATGTCAGGGGTAACTGGAACGATTCCAAAGTTATCTTGCTTGTAGCTAGAAGATCAGAAATCAGATAATCTAACAGAAGTCTCTGAATTAACCAAGGTGTTAAACCTGTATGGTCTAGCCCTTAAAAAGTCTTTTTTTTGTAACCGGTTTTCTCCATACATTTTCTAACATATGGAACATAATCTATACAGTGGGCTCATGTTTAGGGCATTATATCAACTCTATTGTCTTTATTAAGGTTCCCTGGACTTGTGTAATTAACAGTGGAAATGTAATGTATTTGCTCATAAAACTTTAAATTTCCCGCCATATGCAAATTACCCCGAGCGCAAGATCTCTAGCAAATTTTCACTCGGCAGAAATGAACGCTAGTGCATCTTCATCAAATGCTCGCATTGCCAAAGTAATGCTAGCAAAAAGTTGCCAGCGTTCGGCACCCACAACGAAACTCCACATTTCAGTAAATTAGCGTAGTCTGAGCAAATTTTCGCCTGGCGATGTGTTGCGCTGGGTGCGAAGTGGACGCTGCTGACGTTTAACCGGTTACTAAATCTACCCCCAATAGTGCTATCTGCCTCTTTGCTATGTTTAGATTTAGATCAGACATGAAAATAGAAAATAGAAGAAGGAGCGCTCCAACCCCCTGCCGTATGTTTAATTTAATTTATTGGACGCTTTTTCTTTGTAGCGGTCGGTATTCTGTTCTAAAAAACGCGCTCACCGCAATTCTAAATTGGTTCGGGTGCACTTGCCCCGAACCCTCCGCTTATAACATTCCAATGCAGAAAAACGTGGGTCACTCACCGCTCCTGTTCAGTAGCCCGGGTGCTGCGCCTCGAACCCTCAGCATAGGGGAGACGTCAGACCGAAGGCACTGAAAATGTTGTTGTACGGGGCCCCGTGATTTCAAATGGCAGCTGTGTATATAAATAAGAAAAGGGCATTAGTATAGTGCCAATATACCCCATAATGACTAGGATGCCAGTGTGGTATGTAAGTATGTGTGTGTGTATATATATATATATATATATATTTGCTTAATACACGTATCTCCTTTCTCGTGTTTGTAACATTAAAAAAAATGTATATGCTAGCAATGTCATTGTGACAGCTGTAGGAAGTGATAGACAGATGAGAGCTCCGAGTCACAGATTGGCAATACCTTTGCAGTTCATTTCACAAACCTTTGCTCGTTATCCTTCTCTGCAGTCCTCTAACAACCATGTTCAACTCTCTGGCACCAAAGGTCTTCAATCTATTTTTCGAGCCACCTCAAGCAACACTTTACAGTGTTTAGAAAAAAAATACAATATGACAGGCAGTTTTAGCTTTGGTGGGCAGTTCACTGCACAAACCATTTCTCTGACATATTGCTCTTTTTTTTGTTTCAAAATGTTTTTATTATTAATTTCAAATTAAACAAGCAGGATTTTAACAAGAGATCAAAGCTGTACAACGAGACACACCAACACAACTTGTTTTGGCTGAATGCCTAAAATAAAAATAAAATATAGATTTGAATCTTTTATTTGTGATGCCACAAATAAAATGGTAAAACTAATTAATTAAAACCAACCTATCAGCCTAAAAAAAAGGCTCAGTAAATATATAACAAGGATCTTAAATGGTGCAATCCTACAACAAGGAATGAAAACTGAAATATGTTGGCTTGCCAGATGAGCCACTAAAGGAGAGATTATAACTGTAACAAACCCAAAGTAGGTGATTTGAAGCTAAAATCAATTTGATCCTAGAATAATGACCAGGTTTCAGTAAATAGTTGTTTAAGATGTGATTCTGATGATTTAATCCTAATTGCTTCTTGCCAACAAAGTTTATTTAAGAGGGACAGAATATCTGCTAGTGAAGGAGTGGATCCAGACAGCCAGTTTAGGAACAAAAGTTTCTTAGTAGCAGCTGTAAATAACAAAATTAGGTTTAACAATGAGTCACTCTAGGATTTGGGTTGCGCCTTTGGACCGAAGTCCAGATGTAGAAGTGCAAATTTTGGGCTTTAATTTAATTTGAAGTTTTAATTTGAGAATCAGAAACTTCTTCAGGGTTGACCATACAATGCGTACACATATTGCTCTTCATCTTGAAAGTCGTACAGTGATCCTCCTGCAACAAATGGTTTCATTTATTATAATCGGCTTTAGGAACGTTTTTGATAATGGCTTAACGTGTAATAAACTTCCTTGGCATGGTGTTGATTATTTACAAATGTAGATGAAACAACAAGAGTTGATGCAGGCGTCAAAATTTGCGTTTCTCGAATCTTTTGCTATTTCTTGAATTTTGCGGCAAATTCTTTAGTTTTTTGGCGAAGCGAAACGGGACAAATTCGCCAATCACTAAGAGAATGTATTTGTAAAGGGATAATGAGCTCGGTATAAACAAATCCTTCCATTTACCCTTCTGTGTCAGGTTTTCAAAATGAGGAGGAATTGATTATATAGAGGTTAGCAGTAGATTAATCATTTGATTAACTTTTCCACAGCTGCTCTAAAGAACCAGGAAGCTGGAAAGTGAAAGAGTTTTCAGTTTCAGTCCTTGGCTTGTTTAGTGCTTAAAAAAACAAAAAAACAAATATATCTTAATTAAAACAATAGGCAAGATGTATGTTCAGTCCTAATTCTTTATCATATTTTAAACAAGGGGTATATTGCCCCTTTAAGGACTCTTTCTAGATTTATTTTAAAAAAACGAAGTTCCGAACATTTTCTAGTACAAGAAGGACTGGTTAAGTAGCCTTTGCAAAAAATAAAATACCTTTATAATTTAGCTGAACAAGAATTGTTGCTTTCAGGCAATGTTATAATGAGATTATCTATAGGCTGGATTTATTGTGTTAATACTAGCAGTGTTTTAGAAAGAAAAGTTTCAGTATAAACACAATTTGCAAGGGTGGTTTTATTGGGAAATACATTTTCTCACTCTGTTTAGCGATGGGGAATTGTAGAGTGATTTAAAACACAGTAAATGGAATCAATGTTATAAATAAAATATTTATTTGTATCTAAATTTCGATATCTAAACAAGAAAAGCTTCCAGTCCAACTTCTTCTGTAATGGGCCATCTCAGTCTAGTGATAACCCTCGCCTGGTGTTCCTCTATGAGTTAAAAGCTTGGCAGAAGTCATTTGCCTGAACATTGATCTGCTTTAATTGATTCCAATGTACATATCACAAGATCAGCATAGCGAAAAGCAAGCTTTAACGCTGGGAAAGTTTGCTTTGTAAAGATTAGCAATGTTGATTCTCAATTTCTTTTGGCCAGCTCTACTTAATAAAGAGGACGCTCAAAGAACTTCATTTGACTTGGGCTGGAAAACAATTTCTTCTTTGAAGCTAATTCATTAATAACATTTCTGATTTCTGATTATTTCTGGTTATGGTTATTATTACGCCACATGAGCTAGAGAGCAAGGATGAGTTTCAAGCTCTGTCCACTGGACCATAAAATTAATTACAGGTAGGAGATCTATTATCTGTTATTGTTGGCATGAATCCCTATTGCTGGCTAAACAGTCCTAATATTCTGAATATTTAAATGTTTTAGGTATCCTTACAGCACAATACTCAACATGACATATTAAAAACCCCGGGTTCCCAGCATTTTGTTTAATAAATTAATTAACTGTAGTTTTAAAAACCTTTAGTCAGAGAACGACTTATCATTTTGCAATTTCTAGAAGAAAAGGGCCTGCCATATTACCTAACAATCCTAATACTTTTATGGTCCTGTTTAACGAAATGTAGGGACCCATGGAGTTAAATTCCCCTATGGTCCTAAAAGTATCACATGGTTTGAAATCAAGGTAAGTTCAGGACCTAAATTGGATAAAGGAGGGAGGAGTGAGCCCTTTGTCCCTAATGCAATGTGCCCTGGTAGATTCCTGATTTCATTCCATTCAGAAGTGTAGGACTACAGCTAAGATGCGAGCGGCCTAAGGAATTCCAGTGGCCCTGAGGGGTTTAGGGTTATGGGGTCACAAGCCTTGTGAGTTCAACTATGGAGAAACCACGAGTGGTGATGCCCTGTAAGGGCTCGGGGATAACGAGACCCTGATAAGAGATGCCTGGAGATAGACGCCAGTAAAAGGGGCTTTGTTGTGCTCCCACTGCGCATAGTGTTGGAGCATGCCCAGAATGTTAAAGCAAGTTTCAAGTGCTCAGCTATGAAAGCTTGGGATGCCAGTCTGAGGATTGAAGCACTGTGGATGCCTGTGCCAACTCTGTGTGAGCCCCTAGGGGAGTCTGCCTTAGGGAGGGTAGTGAAAGGCTCCAGCATGTCCCCTGTTTGAGAAACAGGTGTTGTTTGTGTGCCTGCTACATGGGAGAAACTGCCTATATCCAGCAGGAGAGGTATTTGGGCAGGTAGTGCTACCAGGGGAAAGTTTAAGAGCTCTTGGGGGAAAAGGGACTGTGACTCTCTTTGTCCACCCAGAGTGGAGTGTTGGACTGCGCCTGGTAGAGACTGTGCCAGGAAACATCAGAAGAGGCTGGCACAAGCCTGGACTACACCAAGTAGAAGGGCCAAAGTCAGAAGGTTTTTCTATAGTTAAGAATCAAGGCCTGACACATTTCATGTCTACCAAGGACACTTAGTCGAAATGCATCAGACCTTGGTTCATAATTATGGAAAATAAAATCTACGTTTTTAACCTTTACCATCTGACTTTGGCTCTTCTTCTTGGTGAGGTCCAGGCTTGTGCCAGCCTCTTCTGATGTTTCTTGGTATTTGCTCCCTCTGCTGAAGGTTTGGGGCATGTGCACCTTGGCCCAACGTAGACAGTGGTAAGCTTCTTTAATGTACTTAATGTACTCCATACACTGGTTCCCTATTTTTATATTAGGTACTGTGCCAGGGTTGCACTGCCACAAGGGTTCCCCAGGGTAGAGGGTATTGAGATGTGATGTATTTTACTCTGCACTTTCACAATCATATAATGTTCTATTTGTTTTACTGCAAAGTGTGGTTAATCATTTGTTCCTAGTGGGGCCCTCCGTAGGTGTATCCTCAGATCCTACTAGGTGGAGGCACTGCCATGGAGAGAAATCCCCAGTACCCTTTCATTTAGCAAAAGGGATTCAGGACCTGTGGATGGTAAGAAATTAATGGTGTATATCCTATGGCACAGGGGGTGGCCAAGATGGGGTTACAGAAATAAGGTGCGCATTTACTAATTCCAACCAATCAAAACACTTGGTTTAATTATTATAACTTTACTGGCGTGTGCATGTGTTTTTGGAGGCTTAACTGTTATCTTATGTCCCTAGTTTCAATAATTTTGCATTTCCCCCCTTACAGTTAAGATTTTGTTTTTGTTTTGTGTTTCCATCAAACAAGCACAAGTTTTCTAGGCTCCCTAAAACCTGCCGAATTGGTGTTTTAGCCTATGGAGGACCTCCTACAACTAATTGGACGTCATTTGGTGAACTTTAAAAAAATTTTAATTTTTGGGTGTGAATAAGCTCCAATCGAATCCGATGAAATTCAATTCGAAATCAATTTGTGTTTGCAACTCGATCCTATTCACCCGTTTTTTAAAAACTTTTATTTTTTAAATAAATTTCGATTGGTCTTTTTTTTCAAATTTCGCGTTTATGGGAGTTGGTGGGAGTTTCTAGAAACTCCCATAAACTCGAAATTCGACCCTTGATAAATCTGCCGCTGCTACCTAACAATTATCCTGTTAAACATTCTCAACTGTGTCCATCTGTAATTGGTCCAGAAAAAGAGGGTTGTGGCATTTCACACTATCCATTATGTTTTTTAGGGAACCAGGAAAAAATGGTGTATAATTTGTAAAAATGTAAAATCAGGAAATGCATTATATACTGGTGGAAGTACAAAAAATAAGTGTAGGAGACAAGAAGCAACAGGCTAGGAGATCAGGGGGACAATTTATAACAATGAAATATATTAACAGGGAAATGGGGTAAGATAAGACAATGTAATAATGAAAATGATAAATGTAATAACGATAAAGATAAATGTAAGACAAGGTAATAAACAAATAGTAACCAGATGGCCCTTAGAAAATTGAGGTGGGTTTATTTCTGAAAACAAATATGCCATTAACATCACCACCTGCGCTCATTTAGACCTCTCTTATTACAGAGTTCATCTCAGTGTCATAATACAGTGCATCCTACTCAATGATTTACAGTAAACAGGAGGGGGGAGTCAAACTATTACTATATTAAGAGCAGATTAAAAAAAAGAAAGAAAGAAAAAAGGAATTAATAACAAGCTAACTAAGGACCAAGCCAAGCGTGGTGCCTTCAATTTCTGCTTTGTCACACAATTGACATATACACAATTAAAAAATAATAACTCCTGCCATCCTCTATTAAATGAGATCACTAATTATTGCTGTTTACTGTATTTGGAACTTTAGTTTACTTACTTCTCTTTTTAAATATCTTAATACTAAGGGGGTTATTTATCAAAGTCCAAATTCATCTCAATATTTTCAGCTACAAACTATGATCTAATCTGTCCATTTTTTTTACGCTTATTTATTATTACATTTTCCCAAAAATCTGCTTTGTGGGAAAAAATCTGATTTTCACGTTTTTTTTTTCAGATTTTTCATCCGATTTTCGCGATTTTTTCAGATTTTTCACCTGAAAACCCAGATTGGAAAACTCCAAAAACTTCTGGGAATTGTATGAAACCCAGCACACATCAAAAAATTATTGGCACTTCTCCCATTGACTTATATGCAACCTCGACAGGTCTGAGATGCCGGATTTTCTGATTCTGACTTTTCCATCCTCGGGGTTTAATAAATTTTTGTGATTTTTGCATTCGGAGTTTACCAAATAACCCCTAAGTGAACAAAACAGGGGCCTATTTACTAACATTTGAATTTCTATCTTTTTCACAAATTAATTTTTTGTTAAAAAAATTAGATTTTTTTCTCATTTCTATAAAACTCCAAAAATTCAAGATTTATCATCCTGATAGAAGTCAATGGGAGTCTATTTTACTTTTTTTAGCCATTCAGACTTTTGGGGGGCATTTACTAACTAATTGATCTAATTTTTTTATTAAAACAAAATTGACCTAAATCCCATCCACTAATTTAACTAATTTATCAATAATTCTTCTCAATAAATCATGTGACTTTTTTGAATTGACTCTCTAAAAACTCAACTTTGGGGGGCAGATTTATCAAGGGTCAAATTTCGAGGGCTAATAAACCCTCGAATTCAACCTTCGAAGTAAAATCATCCGAATTCGCATATCGAATTCAAAGGATTTAGCGCAAATGCTTCTATTGAACGATCTAATAAAAATAGTTCGATCAAACAATAAAATCGTTCGAATCGAACGATTCGAACGATTTTACGCGATCGATCGAAGGATTTTTATTAGATTAAAAAAAGCTTAGAAAAGTGCTGGGAAAGGTCCCCGATTTCAGGAAACATCTTCGGGGACATCTGCCATTCGACATGACTTCGACAGGTTTGAGATGGAGTATTTTTGGATTTGGATTTTTAGCAGCTTTTGGGTATAATAAATCTCTAAAAATTAGATTTTTTCTTTCCTTTCCCCTTTAAAAACTCGACCAGAACAATTCAAAGTTTAATAAATAATAAATAGGCCCCTTAAATTTTTTTTTCAGATTTTTTATGACATTGTTCAGCTTTTTTTCATTTATACTTTTTATATTTTGATCATTTAATAAATTAAATTAAATGGTTTAAGAGAAAATTAGCTTATTCCTGGTTTCAAAAACTTCAAAAACCAGTAAAATGAGAATTCTGATAAAATCATTTTTACATGTGGCAAATTTGACTAAATAATTTGGGAGGATAGTTTGTTAACTTTTGAGTTTGAGTTTTTGCAAAACATGATTACAAAAAAACAAAAATAAACAGAAGATTAAACAAGCAATTATACTGGATCAAGGTTTTTTTCTTTTCTCAATGAACTCAATTGTGTTAAGTTGCAGAAAAAAACTTGATTGCAACAAAAATGACATTGTTACATTCATTTTAAAAACGTATTTATTAATAAAATAGCTAGAATGTCAAAAATATACCTCCTGTTAGTTTCTGATTGGTTCCTTTGCCTTATTTGTTATATTTTATTTGTCTGTAAATATATTTAGCCTATGATTAGGTGCATTAAAAGCACAAAATATTTAGACTTTTTGTGGACGGGATATTCGAATAAAAACTGTTTAAATTCTTCTACTTTGCCTGAATGTTGGAGTTTTTGAGTGCTATTTTCATTCCCATTAAAAGCTTAACAAGTTTGTTCAAGAATTTTGCATGTTTTTCGAAATGCAAGTTCAGAAAATTCACATTTGCAGAAATTAGAGAATTATATTTTGCTGCAATTTTCTTGAAATCCAGTTAATTTGACCCAACGTTTAGTGCAGAACAGGTTATAAATGCCACACGTCTTTGATGCTGACCTCAATTTACAGTATGTTTATGTATATACTTGTAATACTATAGTTTTGTTGTATTGCATTGGGGCCATGAGAAATGTGTGAAATGTTCTATGTTGCAGCAATGTCTGAGAGCCATTATTAGCTATTTTTGGCTGACCCAGCTGACAATGACATGAGATTTGTCAGGAAATGCCTCTACTAGCTTCTTGTAAAGAGATTATAGCACAAAAAGAGTATTATGGCCAGTTTCAGGTCAAAGACAATGGTTGATGGGTCAAAGCTAAATCTAGAAACTGAATCAATCTTGATTTTAGCCAATTCTTAAATTATCCTCACATTACATTGAGGGGCAGATTTATCAGATTTACCTAGGTCTAGGTGAATTTTCGAATGAAAAAAATTAGAATTTCGAGCAATTTTTTGTGTACCGGTACTTCGATTAGGGAATAGTCCAAATTCGATTCGAATTAGAAAAAAAATCGAAAATTCAAATATCGAAATTTATCATGTACTACTGTCTAAAACTTGCCAAATTGCTGTTTTAGCCTATGGGGGACCTCCGAAAACCTATTTGGATCAATTGGTGGAGCAGCACTATTAACCGATTCATTTTGAAAAATTTATTTTTTCCCATGACAGTATCCCTTTAAAGTCAATGGGCGTCCGAATAATTTTGACGTGTTGCAATTTTTATGCGTGCGACTATTCTGACGCATGTCCAAATCTTTTTTGACGCAACGGATTTTTCACTGAATTTTCCCCACATTTTCGTGAATTTATGCACTGGCGGTTAAACGCAAAAATTCCCCATGAATTAATGCCTGCCAGTTTTGTATTGGAAATAATATGTTTATGGAAATATCTGTTATATGGGAACCCCAGGTCCCAAGCATTCTGGATAATAGGTCCAATACCTGTATAAGCTTATGATGTACTTTTCAAGGGTTAGTTATTCACGCCTGGCGAATTTATTTGCCCATCACTAAATATGAGCTATTGACCTACCCTTTTCAGCAATGTTGCCGTACCAATACATTTTTATTACTTTTTATATAATTGTGACAAGGGAGATACAAACAGAATTTCAATTAAAACAGAGGCAGGTATTTTAGCTTTTGTGTTTGATCCTGCTAAATTCTACGAAAAAAAATGTCTATTCTGCCTGAAATAATCAATATTGTTATATTTTGTTAAGACAGATTTAAAATATTAGCTGACAAAACACTGACTATACAAGGCCGGTTCTGAAAAATACCAGGGAAAAGTTATGTTCAAGGCATCATTGCAGCTAAGAAGACAAAGGGTATTTGTAATTACATTTCCATGAAGGGCCAAACACTGCAATATTCCTATCATAAAGAGCAAATCAATGAGCAAAGTAATTACTACACGTTCCCTGTGTCTGCTGCAGAACATTTTGAAAAACGATACATTCTTTATGTCAATATAAGACCATCCAGTAAAAATAAAATATATAGCTAAAAAAAGGTCAGTGTGCAGAATATAGGGTCAAATAATTATTTATGTATTGATGTGTCTCCAGACTTTGCCTTCATAATTTTTCATTCTGTAATGCCAATTTCCACACAAAGCCAGTTGTTGTCAATTGCTGTAGAAGTAACTTGTGGAGAACCACTAGGGCAGTGGGGAAAACTCGGTATTTGGGCAATGCCTTCCTTAAAGGACAACCAAGCCCTTATTCATAAAAACCTCTACCCCCCCATCCCTACATAGGCACCCCCTGCTCCCCCCAGCCTAGGTGTAAACTTCGGTAATTGCCCCTAATCTTTACTTACCACTCTTTGCGGAGAGGAGCTCACGGGCGCCATCTTCCGGCTCTTCGGTAATCTTCGGGTCTTCTTCTGGCGTTTCGGCAATTTCCATGACTTTCGATGCATGCGCAGTTGCCAAAAACCGGAGTACTGCTCCAACTGCACATGCGCCAATATAATATTTGGTGTTAGCGCAACACATATTTACACAGTTGTGAAGATATCACCGCTATGCACAATGTAATATCTTTTGCACAGTACATATTACACATGTGTAATATAGTACAGTGTGTCATAAATTCAAACACTGTGGAAGGAATTGGATGTGTCGAATTGAAATAATAGAGCGCTAGCTCTTTGCCAATGCATTTAGCACATTGCTAATAAGAATTAGTCGATTTCTGCCATCAACTGATAGTATTGTAACCAGGGGTAGAGTTGGGTTATTAAGATCGCACTGAGCATGACCAATTGCTCCACAATGGCTGGAGAGTTCTCCTCTATTTTTTTAAGAAAATGTACTTCTTCTCAATGGAGGCCTGGGTTAGTCTCTGGGAAGATCTTGGTTCCTGCAGGTTTTCACCAGTGAATATTCATGCTGCACATGCACCAACATTGTGGCAGTCTCTGGGAAGATCTCGCTTCCCAAAAGGTTACTCTAGGGGATATTTGCAGTGGGCATGTCCCAAAACCAGCAGTTCTAATTGGCTTTGGCAGTTGTTGCTATACTTCTCCCTTTGGTTGCCTCACTTGTCTGTATATAATGTTTGCACTAAGCATGCCCCTGTAAGACCTTTTATGATTCCTCCATTGTAGGCCTTTCTCTACAGTGATCCTTAAAGGGGAACTATAGTGAAAATTTGATATAAGCTTCAGCATACTGAAATAAGAAACTTTATAAATACAATCAATTAAAAATGATGTACCTTTTCTGAAATCGATTTTGCTCTCTCAGCATCTGTTTCTCCTCATTCTCTCTTTGTTCAGGATTTGGGTGTCAGATGAATGATCCAATATATCTTATAGGGGGACTCCTTTTGCCTAGAAGATGTATTAGAGCTCACTCTATTAAAATCACCAGACATCATGTCTCTCTACATGCAGAATTTGTGCAAAAGGCAGTTATTTTGTTAGACTTTGTTTGTACTGGAATCAGTTATTTGAGTGAGCTCTAATACATCTGCTAGGAACGGGAGCCACCAGCTAAGATATATTGGATGTTTCATCTGACACCCAACTGCTGCCTGAAGACAGAATGAAGAGAAAGAGGTGCTGAGAGAGGAATAGTGAATATAAACTTGATTATTTCAGAAACAATGCAGAATTTTTAATTGATTGTATTTAGAAAGTTTCTTACTTCAGTATGAGGAAGCTTATATCAAATTTTAATTTTCCCCTTTCAGGTCAGTAGTATCTCAGGGGTATTTTAACTATTTCCAACACCTTCTGGCAGTCTCTGTCTCTGTCTCTGTTTCTCCTCTGATACCAGATTTCATATCATGTCCAAGGACCTCCTCCTTCCTTGCAACTTGAATCCCAGAGGGCAGTAGTAAATGAATAACAGACTAACTTTCTGTTGCAATAATATATAACTGAATTGTGTAATTTAGTTTCACACATTTAAACCGTGTAACCGTGAGGGAATAATAAGAACTTCTTTATATTTCATATCATTTTAGAAATTTCATCCATCATTCCAAAAAGAAAGTCTAAATATGACTTTAATCAGGTACAGTAATTTGCAATCCAACATTGAATTCAATTCTAATTTTAGCAATATTGTCAGGCTGCAGGGTGGCCTTTTCTGAATTCATTTCCTAAGCATTAGGGCAGTTTTATATTGTTAGTCAACAAGGCCATAAACTCTATCCCTTGACCTTCACCCCACAAACAAAATCAATAATATTATCAAGTCAGCTCTTTTTTTTGTTTGTAATGATTTCTAGTGTTTAGCACTTATGAGTGAGTCGTTTCTCAAAGAAACTGTCAAACTGTCCAGAGGGAGGAAGAAGGAGAATAATGTCTGCTCTTGATTAACATTTAAATTCTGCAGCTTTTGTGTTTGATTTTGTGATATTCATCAAAACGTGCGCAGCAGTGAGAATCATCTAGAAAAGAAAAATGAAAAGGAAGAATAAAAGAAGAACATTTCCATTCAGCTTTATTCAGTGTAGATTAAGTAGGTGCAATAAAAACTAAGAATGGGAGATTCTTGTGATTTATGACGAGTTCGCTCTCCTGCGATACAATAAATCTCCACCAGAATATTGATTTTAATCTAAAATGTCTATTTATTTCCAGGAATGATAACATTATGGCTTGATTTTGTGCCATTCAATCATATAATCATGTAACATATTTCGGTATTAACCTTAATATATGACCTGACAGCACAGCTTTTATATCTTAAGGCAATAATGGGCTGTTTTTGTTTGGCACTTACATTTATGCAGGGCCAAAGTGTGTCGGTATTTTGTTATGGGCTGATGTTCGATCTTTTGCAGGAAAATGCCAGTTTATAAAAACCACGTATGTTCTGGCAAATGTGACATTTACTAATAAAGTTCTGTAAAAGCAGATTTATTTGCATCTGTGAAACTGGAAAACGACTGCTTATAGTTATTTAACTCAAGGATTAAGTGATGGAATATCCATCCTGATCATGATTTGAAAGGAAAATTTCCATCGATGTGCACCAAAACTGAGCTCATAACCAGGGCCGATCCTGCGCATTTCGCCGCCTGAGACGGGCTTCCTTTTGTCCACGTCGCTAATGCAGAGCACGCAGTTTCGCGTTCTGCACTAGAAGAGCCGAATTTCCGAGTGAAAACCAGAAATTCGGCCATCCTAGGGCCTATAAATATAAATATGGCCCTGGTTGTATGATCATCTCAGGCCCCAATGCTAAGAGTTTTTTTTTTGTCTCATTGCACTGGCAGCTGGAGTAGAAGGGTTTTTTTAATGGACACCTAGGGGCACATTTACTAAGGGTCGAATATAGCTGGAGTAGAAGGGTTTTTTTAATGGACACCTAGGGGCACATTTACTAAGGGTCGAATATTGAAGGTTAATAAACCCTCTAATTCGACCCTCGTAGTAAAATCCTTTCGAATTCGAATATCGAATTCAAAGGATTTAGCGCAAATACTACGATCGATCGATCAAAGTAAAAGTCGTTTGAATCGAACGATTCAAAGGATTTTAATCGATCGATAGAAGGATTTTTCTTCTATCAAAAAAAACCTTAGAAAACTGATGGGGAAGGTCCCCATAGGCTAACATTGTACCTCGGTAGGTTTAAACTGCCGAAGTATGTAGTCAAAGTTTTTTTTAAAGAGACAGTACTTCGACTATCGAATGGTAGAATAGTCAAACGATTTTTACTTTGAATTGTTCGAATCGTAGTCGAAGGTCGTAGTAGCCGAAATTCAAAGTTTTTTTTACTTCGAATCCTTCACTCGACCTTAGTAAATGTGCCCCCTAGAGAGCTAAGTAATGAATTAAAGTCTGGAACCCTGTTGAAAGGTGGGAGTGGCATGAGGCAAAGAACAAGTGCATTATCCCCAGTATGGGAGGCAGGCCTGGATTTGTTGAGAGGCCACCAAGGCCTGGACTTAGGGCAGCAGGATTTTAGGGGGCCGGCATGCTGCCCAATGACACCCACATTGGTTCAGAAACACTGGGGATGCACAGGAGATATGATAGTTTTTTAAAGGAGAAGAAAAGCCAAAACGTATCAAATACCTCCCTCTAAAGTTCTTATACAGATGGGTAAGATCGCTAAAGTTTGAGCTCACCAATGGGTATAATAAAGTAGAATGTCGCGCTTTATCTTCACTGCTCGGTTTGCAGAACACAGCTGCCATCTTGATAACAGAATCGAGGCTTCCTTTTCCTCATTTTCGCTATTGCACATGTGCGAAAAATCCTCTCTTCAAAGTTGCCCACAGCAAGTCCCTATCTTCTGATTGTAGGGACATCTTCTGAGTGTCAGTGGCACTGCACATGCTCAGTGTGCTCTGGGTTGCTGGTGTAAAACTTTTGAGGTCACCAGAAATTATCAGCTTGGAAACTAGGCTACATGTGTCATGGTAGGGCCATTATTAACCAGCTCTGATGCAGAATGCACATTTATCATGTAATGTGAATTAATTACTAATCAGCATTGTATGGTGAGTGTTATAATATATAGATATACTCTGCTGTACATTGTAAGTCAGTAGCAAACAACATGTGCTACGAATCACCAGCCCACTTTGGTTACTCTGGAATATTAAAACTTGTTTTTAGCAATAAGGGAACAATAATTAAATAATATGGTAATCCAGTCTAGACCAAACTTTTCCTGCAGTGCTAGTATTGTCCTGCCATTGATTGACATTTCCTTTTTGTATTGCAACTATTACCCAGAATGCTCAGGAGCTTTTCAGTTAGGGAATACAGTTAGGGAATAATGCTATTAGAAGTAATTTGCACATACACTCATCCCTTTTCTAATTAGGGGTCTGCCGTACCATTTTTCTTAGCCGTACACTATAGCAATACTATAGGATCGTGGTCCCCAACCTTTTTTAACCTTAACTATATTTTGAAGCTTTCTTTATATCAGGTTTCTGGATAATAGCTCTTACACCTGTATAGTAAATCACAGTTTTTCAGAATATATAGCAGTTCTGTTATCACCTTTAGGGCTGCTTCGTACTGGTGACTATTCTGATTGTGGTAAGCCATAACCTCAAACAAGATTATGATGTGAATAATACATGTCGGTGTTTATTTACAAAAACTCGATTTTTTTTTCTGGTCGAGCTTTATGGGGCAACATTTTTTTTGTGGAAAAAAAACCTAGAATTTTTTGAGATTTATTATACCCCGATGCCCAAATCTAAAAACCCGGCATCTCAAATCTGTCGAGGTCATGTATAAGTCAATGGCAGACGTCCCTATCCCAATTTGAAAATATCGTGGTATGCACTGGGTTTAGCCAGATAATCCGAAAAAATGCAGGGTTTTCAGGCAATACTCCAAAAAAAAAAAAAAAGTCGTATGATCCGGGTTTTCGTTCAATTTTAACAAGTTTTTTTCCCGACCCAACTTTTTTTAAGTTATTTTGATGATAAATAAGATAAAATCTTGGATGGGCGTTTGGCCAAGCTTTCTTTATTATTTTCTTCAGGGCCCTCACTCAATGGTGTTTGAAGCTGCGCTCCCCTGCGTTCCGGTTTTATGTGTTCAGCCGCAGGAGCGCAGGAGTAGACACTCTGAATTCTTTTCAATTTGGCTGTACTCACACAGACGCATGTAAGCACTGAACGCAGGTTGGGATGCAGCATGTTGCATTTTACCTGCGTTCGGCGCTTACATAGTCTGTGTGAGTACAGCCGCATTTAAAATAATTCAGCACATCTACCCCCTGCGGCTGAACACATAAAAAAGGAACGCAGGGGAGCGCAGCTTCAAACGCCCGTGAGTAAGGGCCCTTATAATTCCAACATCATTGCAGTCGTGCAGCTGTAGACTCAATGGTAATCAGGGGGAAATTGCATTTGCATAATAGTGACCATGCATCAAAATTCACGCAGTTGCATGTACATTTCGATGTGATTTTTTAAGTCTAGTTCCCGTCATTTCCAGTGCAAAATGATGTATGCATCTATTATTTTTTACTTGCAAGTGTGCTGCATCTATTGATACAAGGCACTGTAGGAGGAGGTGGTGATAGCTCCAGGGTTCCTCTGTTTCAATAGACGCTCTGCACTTACTTCATAGCAGCAGGGGCAGGACTGATTGGACATGAGTTTGGAAACTATACAGAAAATGCTTGTACGGTTATGGAATATGTTATCCAGAAACTCGGGATCTAGAAAACTCTGAATTACAGAAAGGCTGTCTCCCATAGACTCCATTTATCCAAATAATCTGTTTGTTTCCTTTTGTATCTGTAATAATAAAACAGTACCTTATACTTGATCCATACTAAGATAAAATTAATCCTTATTGGAAGCAAAACCAATGGATTTAAGGTATTAAGATCCAAATTACGGAAAGATCAACTATACAGAAAACCCGAGGTCCCTAGCATTCTGGATAACAGGTCCCATACCTGTACTGATTTGGATTTTGCTCATTTATATGTTTTCTCCAAGCATAGGGGCCAAGGGAAACTACTGGGCTGAACAGGCGGAGGCACATTTATCAAAGGTCGAATTTTGATTTTATGTGAGTTTTTAAAAACTCCCATGAATTCAAAATTTGACTTAAAAAAAAATCTAATTTGTGCAATTTGGGTAAATAGTATCAACTTGAAAACTTGAATCGAATCTAATTTGATTTGAGTTTTAAAAACTTGATTCGAAAAAAGTTGAATGTCAGGAAGGCAGCAAACAACTCCAAATTGATCCCAGGATGTGTCCCATTGACTTAAACAGCAATTCGGCAGGTTTTAGGTGGGGAATAGTCGAATTTGCATTCTTAAAGGGCCAGAGTATGATAAATCTTGAAAATCTAATTTGGATTTTTTAAAAAAAACTTTAATCGAATTTGAATAATTCCCTAGTCAAATTTGACAGTTTCAGCCATAAAAAAAATAGAAAATTGGAATTTTGAATTTGACCCTTTATAAATCTGCCCCGTAGTGTAAAGTCTCACTTAGCGATGCTTCAGTTCAGATGCACACTTAAATGTAAAAAAAAAAAATTGGGTGGTATCTGCTTACTAATTTTATTTTAAAAGTGCAAAGTATTTCAAATGAAAGCACTAGGCAGAACATATTTTTCCAGACAGACGTCAATATGCTGCACACAACAGGTGGATATTGCACATTTAATATATCATTATTCAAATAAATAAATAAATGCACTCATTTCAAGAAAAAATACTTGGACTATTGTGAGAGAGAAATATCACACTTTTTGATAGGATAAAAAGAAAATGTGTATTTTTATTTATGAAGTAATGCATTGTCATTTTTTATTGTAATTACTGTATATTTTATTGTAACCTCAGCATTTTCTCTGTTTCTTTTCATATAAACACACTGTAACACAGAGGCTCAATATGTAATAAAAGCAAGGAGCAACAATGCCTGCAAGTCGTCTGTAAAAATGCTCCCTAGCACAAAACACAAAAAAAATTGGAAAATTCTTAGAATTTTATGATCGAGTAATAACATATTTATGGAAATGCCTTTATTTCTTTTCAGAAGGTTTATTCCTTGAGGACTGAGATGTTGCAAGATTGTTTGAATAACAGTAATAGGTACCTGTGCATTTTTGTTTTTTTTTGCTTTTCTAAATGATAATGTAAAAAAGCACCCAGAATGTTGTATATTGAATGTATTTTTCATCATTTTCAAGTCTAAACTTTAAATTGTAGATTTTGGTTTTATTCCATGATGCCTGCTGGTGTCATTTCTGAGTTGATAAACATAGCTTTATACGAGTTTTTCTCTATTTGTATGGTTTTATTATGGCATGGTTTTACAAAGGTTTTATGGACACTGGGATACCAGGAAAACTTTCGGTGGGCCCAGGTGTCAGTGGGACCTCTTGCTCACCCAACTGTTTACCTTGCATGCCTGTACCATGGACACTCCCCATTTCTACATGAGAACAAAGAGAAGAACCGGAGGAAAGGATAGATGACAGTATACAAGGTGAAGTGATTAAGAGAATAAAGAAAGTGAAAAAAGAAGGACAAATAGTTTGGAGAGTGGGCCTGCGGTTTAAAGGAGAACCAAACCCTTAATTATAAAAACCCCTTTCCCCCTACCCTACATAGACCCCACCCTCCCTGCTCCCCCCCCAGCCTAGCTGTTACCTTCGGTAAATGCCAATAACTCTTTACTTACCTCTCTTTGCAGATTCAGCCTAGCGGAGCTCACGGGCACCATCTTCTTTGGGAAGTAAGTGCTGTATCAGCACATGCGCAGTTGGAGCACTCTTAGGGTTCTTGACAACTGCGCATGTGCCGAAATTTACAGAAATTGCCGAAGAGCTGGAAGATCTGAAGATTACCGAAGAGCTGGAAGATGGCGCCCGTGAGCTCCTCTGCTCTGAATCTGCTAAGGGAAGTAAATAAAGAGTTAGTGGAATTTACTGAAGGTAACAGCTAGGCTGGAGGGGAGCAGGGAGGGGGGTCTATATAGGGTAGGGGGGTAGTAGTTTTTGTAATTAAGGGTTGGTTCTCTTTAAGGTTTTCTGGCAGGCCCCTGGCACCCCAGTCCAACACTGGATCATCCACTCATTTGGTGCTCTTTTAATTTGGCCACCCATTTGGCCACTGAGCCAAAGACCAGATCAAAAGAGATGTTTATGGTGAAGTTAGAGTTCATCATTTGATAAGTAAAATTCAAAAAATCCCATAGGAATGAATAGAAAATGGGGAGTTTCTCTGTGGCTATCTGTAACCTCACATTTTGATCAAACTGCCCCACAATACCAGTGTGTTTACAGGGGAGTGCTTGAGTTATGTGGTTACATATAATGGGCCACTACAATGTTTCTTTTGTCTGACCCTAGTTACTTCTTACACCATGGGGCTTAAAACTGCTAATTTCTGCAACATCCACCATTGTCAACAAGTGTCTGAAGAGCAAAGTATGATGGGGCATTAAGTTGTACATAAAGAGACTTCTACAACAGATAAGTCTGAATTTGCCCTTCTGCGCATGCGCTTTAGCCTTCTTCCCTTTCACTGACCCTGAGCATTCAGAACAAAATCTTAATCCAATAACTTTTCTTCTTGGGAATGTAAAACATGCTGCATATTATAAAACAATTGGAAATAAAGTTCAGAATTTTACATAAAGCAAAGAACTTTGTACTTAAATATCAACCTGGTGCATGTTTTATGCCCCTTAAAATACACATAATATGTAATGGATATAATACATTGCCTTACAATATATATTTAGGTTGTACAAAAATACAGATAAAGAAATTTTTACACTCAGATACTGAGTATTAATCTTTTGAGCATTTGTTCCCACCCACATGACTGCAGAATATATATAATTTTTAACTTCCTTTGTTGTGATAAACTTTCTTATCTCAATTCGTATATTTACTCTGATAAGCCTACTGCAGCTATGTAAATACATGGTTTAAGGATCTTGGACCCCTGTTGCCTACAATGGTCTCAGGAGAACTGAGGTCCCATAATCTTTAATAATCAAAATATTTTGTGAATATTCAGTCATAACTCAAGGCCAATATGATCTACTTTTCTCTCTTTCTCTCTCTCCTCCCCATTACCCTTAAAGTGTACTGACTGATCAAATATGGAATAAGAAGTCAGTAAATTTGGGAATAATATACATAAAATGAAAAATTATTTCTTTGTGAAAATTTTTTTCTTTGGTGAATATTTAGTATAACTTTTATGAACCTCATTATAGGAGAAGGAAAGGCATCCTGCACTTGGGGATGCTAAATGTTAGGCACCCCCAAGTGATTGTATCGACTTTCCTGAAACCCCGGGCTCCTGCAGAAAAACTGCACTGGCTCAGGGTTCTTCACGTGAGCACCATGGAGCGTCTCTTCCGGCTGCTTCTTTCTTTAAATTTCCAGGGGCAGACGCATGCGTAGTTGAAAGAAATACCCGACTTTTTAGTTAAAGGGATCCTGTCATGGGAAAACATGTTTTTTTCAAAACGCATCAGTTAATAGTGCTACTCCAGCAGAATTCTGCACTGAAATCCATTTCTCAAAAGAGCAAACAGATTTTTTTATATTCAATTTTGAAATCTGACATGGGGCTAGACATTTTGTCAATTTCCCAGCTGCCCCTGGTCATGTGACTTGTGCCTGCACTTTAGGAGAGAAATGCTTTCTGGCAGGCTGCTGTTTTTCCTTCTCAATGTAACTGAATGTGTCTCAGTGGGACATGGGTTACTATTGAGTGTTGTTCTTAGTATCTACCAGGCAGCTGTTATCTTGTGTTAGGGAGCTGCTATCTGGTTACCTTCCCATTGTTCTTTTGTTTGGCTGCTGTGGGGGAAAAGGGAGGGGGTGATATCACTCCAACTTGCAGTACAGCAGTAAAGAGTGATTGAAGTTTATTAGAGCACAAGTCACATGACTTGGGGCAGCTGGGAAATAGACAATATGTCTAGCCCCATTTTTTTCCCATGACAGTATCCCTTTAAAGTTCGGCTTTTCATTCTACCGTGCATGCATGAAGACAGAGGAAGAGGATTGCTCCATGGTGCTCACTGGTATAACCCCAGGCCGGTGCAGTTTTCTGCTGATGGGAGCACCGCCCTGGGGTTTCAGGTAAGTCAATACATTTACTTGGGGTGCCTAACATTTGCCACCCCCCAAGTGCACGTAGACCTTCCTTCTCCTTTAAAGCAATTCCATCCACCAGTGGGAAAAATATTGTGCAATTTATAGATTGCACCAATACGCAGTGTATTTAATAAAATATCTCACAAAAAATTAGTTTAAAAAAGAAACCGCCGTTAAACATGTCTTAAAACTTGTGCTATTTGCAATCTAATAACTAATGAAGGCTATTACATTACAAAATGCTAATTTTTGTTCATATTTATGCTATTTGTTTCTATTTGTGACTTTTTTACATTTTCCCATATAGCTTGAAAATAATTGCATATGAAAGCCTTCAATTTCCTTGAGATACTAAAATACGTAATATTATTTGACTGCTTTTCAGACATACTTTCCTTATCTTTATTTTACTTTAAGAGAATGTGAGACCTGCTGCAACACATCTTTTGAAATATATAACATTTTTCTAATGACAAAAAAATACTATTGCATGTTGATAGAAAATTAGAGGAAAAGGAAATTATATTTATTAAAAAAAATGCATGTCCTGCATTAAATAGATAGTTTTGATGTAGCTCTGCAAGCCTTAGTGTAAGGACACATGGTACTTTGAACACTATGAGGGTCCCATTTTTGAAACGTTCAAAAACATGTCACCAAGCACCCCCTCAAAGACTTGCTTTGAAATTGTCTTCGAGCATTTGTGCCAGGTGATAGACAGCTTGAAATATGGACTCTTTCACGGGTGGCTTCAAGTTACTTCTATGTGGTCAACCTGGGCACCGAATTTGTAGCCTTCTTAAAAATGGTTTTCTCAAGGAACCCAAAAGCACCCCATTTGCCATTGCGTAGATAATTCAAAACTGATAATGGAGTTTATGTAATATTTTGATTGGCATGCTGAGGTGAGATTCAATTTGAAGAGAAAAACATATTTCATGGTTTATGGAAACTTCATAGGAAAAAGTTGATATCCATTTTTCTCATTGAATCAAATCTGGACCTGAGTTGGATAATGCTCTGAACTGCTTAATTATCCATATAAGTTAATAAAGGCATCATATAATCTGCAATGCCTTTAGTAGATACTTCACAGGATCCAATAATTTGCATGCAGAAAACCCTTCAACAAAAGTTATCCCAGTACACTAGTAAACAATTTGCATTTCCCAAGAGGAACAAAGAACAGAGACAGGAACCTTGAAATCCTTGAATAACTCAAATTCACCTGAAAACCCCAAAGGCTTGAACACTGCAGCTCAACCATATATTAATCATGCTACTCTGGACTTCCAATCCCAAGTTTTGAGAATTCTGGCCTCTGAAGTTCAGCAACATCCACACATTGTTGCATGTTGCTCAGTAAAACTTATCCCCATTTGTGTGAGACCAATGGTCCAATAGATACAGGATCTTACAATGAGAATCCTGCCTACTCTGTGTTACTTTGACTACAAATAGCAGTAATTGTGCCCTTCTGACCATTGCAGTGTAACATCAGGAATCCCACCATGACCAATAATTTCCATGCCGAATCCTCTGAAATCTGTAAATAAGTTTAGACCACTCATATTAGAGATCTAGGGGGTTTAGTGTGACAGTTTTATGCATTAGTTACATTTTCTTTAATTGGCAATGTATTTTTAAATTTTATTTCAGGCTTTTCTGTTCATTTCATTTATAAAAAATAATAAAATATATGGTACACATCTATAAGCCATACTAGATGTGTACAAACTTTATATAAATATATTATATCATTATATTTTCAGTTAAGCCTTGTGCTTTCTATAGATGGATGTTCTAAATCAATCATTTTCATAGAATAACAGATGCATGCTAAACAGCACTCATTTTTTAACTATATTTTTTTTAACTTACTTAGGTCATTGGCTACTCTAGCATTTAAATCAAAGGATAGACTATAGCAGCTTTCCACACAGGGCAAAATAGTAGTGTAGGCCCCAAAGTAGGTATGCTATGGTAATATCCAGGAGACCAAATTTTTTAAATAGTACAAAAAGTCTTTATTTTACATTATGTATAAAGGATAAAAGCCTGATGCATTTCGTGTACCCCAGGGACACTTAATCATCGGCTATGATTAAGTGTCCTTGGGGTACACGAAACGCGTCAGGTTTTTATCCTTTATACATAATGTAAAACAAATACTTTTTGTATTATTTAAAAAACTTGGGCTCCTGAATTCTACTGATTGACTGAGTTTGGTGTTCCGGAGTGGTGCCTGCCTGCTATTCCAGTTTTCTGTGCCTTGCTCCCCTTTGCTGAAGATCTGGGGCTTGAGCACCCGGACCCACTGTGGAAAGCGGTAAGCTTGTCCTCTTATTTATAAAATCCATGCTTCCTATTATCTTTAATTCTATGGTAATATAGAATATATGGACAAGGGAACAAAGGTTGGGGGGGTGATCACATAACAATCAATTACTCAGGAGTCTTAATCAAAACTGAGGCAATTTAACAGGCCTCACTTCTCTACAACTTCATTGACTGGATGATACTATATAATGTATGACAAATTTAAAGATGCTCTTGGCACAACATAGAATTAGGAATTTATGGTGTAGGAACAAATCAGTCTGACGACCACATGAAAAGTAGGGAAGATCACAGTTAAGAAGAAAGGATGGTCGATTTAGTAATGTTCACACTGGAGAAGAGGTTCATAAGGGTAAATATGAGAACTGTGTAAAAATATATGTGACCATACAAAGGTTTATGCTTTGTTCACCAGTAGATCTTCCAAAAGACAAAAAGGAATGCCTTGAGATTAAAGGATAGGACATTTTCTCATTAAATTAGTTGTACCAGCAGATTGTTTCAAGAATGGGCTGGATGTCATGTTAGCAAGTGAGAACATTCAAGGTTATTGATATTAACTCATGGAACTCTTTTGGAACCTGGAAGGAACCCTCTCTGAGGTTATAAGCGATATGCAATTACAGATCAATGCACGAGATAAGATATGAAATTATTTTCACTAGCCTTGTCAATACTAAAATACTTTTTAAAATAATCCCAAATGTAAAACTTTGGTTCACCGTAAGAGAATTCTAAAATTCAGTTTCAAGACAATTAATATAGTGGCTCTGCAACTAACAGAGAAAACTAAAGGGCAGATTTATCAAGGGTTGAACTGAAAATTTGAATTAGAATTTTCATTTTTTTATGGTCAAAACTGTCAAATTCGACTAGGGAGTTATTCAAATTTGATTCGAGTTTTAAATTTTTTTTTTGATTTTCGAGATTTATCATACCCTGGCCCTCGAATTCTGGAACTCGAATTTGACTATTCGCCACCTAAAACCTGCCAAATTGCTGTTTAATGCCAGAGGTCCGGGGATCAATTTTTAGTTTAGTTTAGTTTGCAGCCTTCTTGACATTCAATTTTTTTTCAGAAAAAAAACTCGAATCGGGTTTTTAAAATTCGATTCAAATTCGATTTCGAATTAGAGCCAAAATTTCGGGACGATTCCATTCATCCGAGTTTTAAAAATGTGATTTTTTAAATACATTTTGATGGAATTTATGCGAGTTGAGGGGCGTTTATAAAAACTTCGACCTTTGTTAAATGTGCCTCCCCGTGTCTAATTAGAAGATGCATTATTACATGTATATATATATATATATATATAAATATTAATCCTAGTCAATACAACATTCTGGCATTGTGCTCTAACATTACCAAGGGCAATATAGATTTGTGACTAGGGTCACAAATGACTTTTTGTTGCGATAAATCCATTGCAATAAATATTGATCACCTGTAATATGAAGCAATTGATGTTTGGCTTGTGATTCTGCAAATTTAGAGACTTGAAAACTATGGTGGTACACAAGATAACAGGGTTTTTTTTTTGGCTAAGCAATGAAACAAATTGGCCTTTTAGAGTGACCAACTGAAGGATTCAATTTTAGTAGATACTTGTAGATACTTGTACATGGACAACCTTGTAACACAGCTTGGACTTTTGGTTTGGCTTCTTTCCATTTCTTAAGAGAAAGATGGTATTTGGTTGTGATGTTTCTTCGGTGCAAATGGTAACACTTTTAATAGAAGAATAATTAGATATTGATTGACAGATGCCCTCTGAAGGCATAAAGGACTCTTTTGTAGATACAACCACTGGAATTCAACACATTCTAAAACCTGAACCTGAAAGTTCAAGGCTAAAGTTAAATCTACAGAACCAAATTTTTCATAGTGGAACATAATATTGTGTAGGTTATTACAAAGCCAGTTTAGCCTCATAGGATTTTATGACTATTCAGCACATCCTAAAACCTAAACGTGAAAGTTCAAGGCCAAATTGAAATCTACAGAAGCACAAGTTTTCATAGTGGAATATATTATTGTGTAGTTTATAACAAAACCAGTGTAGCCTCTTAGGATGACCATTCTGGTTAATATAATATTCCATTATCTGGTGTTAGATTAAAATCCCAAAGAATGACTGCAGTCCTCAAAGAGTTCACGAACAACCAGCACTATCTATACGTCCGTTGAACGCTTATCGTGAAAGAGCTTCCCAACTCATATGCAGAAGTTACAAGAAAAGTGGAAAACGTGTTTAGACAATTGCTAGAACATTGCACAGTGTCACATACAATGAGTACTGCATGCGTTGCAAAGACATCTGCATGAACTGTAATCAAATTTTTATCATAAGACTTCATATGAAGGATTGTGCCACTTCAACTAGTGCAGAGGTGAGCTGTCTGTTAGAATGTTCAAGAGTAATACAGACATGATTTGCACAGTCTTCAACAATACTGCTTTTTAAACATGTAACATTAAAAAACAAATGGTATACCCTGAATTATGTCATGCAAAATACGCTCAATACAACACTGCAGATGGGAAATAATAGACCTTAACAATGGACAGATTTCAAAATGGAAACCTTCTACTTGTGAGTGTACAATTCGTGATTCTTTAACAGCCCGGAGAAATGTTTGGAGGCAATATCACATCTGGGTAAGTGGATGCAAACAATTATTTGAATGTCCTCATTTAAAAGAAACCTTCTGCTTAAAGGGATCAACGCATTTTACGATGTAGGCTAGTATTGTAGGACCATTGTGTTTTTATGGTTTTTGAATGATTGACTTTTTTCTTTTGCAGTATTCAAACTGGTCACCAGGGACTGATTGACCTAACAACCAGGCAGCGAATCACAATTAGAACAGAAAATGGATAGACTTTGCAAGTCAGGACTGAGAATTAAAATAGGCCCTGACATTTCAGGTACACAGAGGCCACTCAGCCCAAACAGAGGTCCAAACAGCCCCCACCAGCCCACTAAATACTGACTTTCTATGGCACCTTATAGCAGCCCCTCTGGCATTTGCCAGAACCCACAGATTGCCAGTCCGGGCCTGGTAGGGAGCCTCAATAGAAAGAGAACCAGAGGCAGATCAGAAAGGCTGATATTTTAAAAATCATACAGATTATAAAACAAAGAGCAAATTTTATAAAAATAAATATATAAGATTGAAAGATAAATTTAAAGGTGAACTTTACTTTTAAATGTGTGCTATTTTTGGAAGGAACACAAGTTATGGATCAGATGGCCTGATTTAAGGGACCTATAAATGCACTTTTTAGGCTAGACAGTTTGGCTAATTTTGACTTAATTGGCGCATTTATCAGCACAATTTCAAATCATATGTGGTCTGTTTGGATAGAGAACCTTATTTTCCGATGTCTCTTTTTTCCCCAGTAGTATGTTACTCTGTTTGATGTCAGCAAAAATGCAACTAAAACCTCTGTCTAAAATATGGTGGCTTCTACTGTGTATATGCTTCTCTACATATCTAAAGCCCTGGAAGACCAAGAAGTGAAAGCGAGGGCTTCATCCTCTTCCATTCACATCTGCTTGATCTGACCATGACTAAACAAACAAATCAGGGATCTCTGATGATTTGACCAATGGGCTGCACTAATGGAAGCACCAAAGCTGATCCGTGTATGCATTGCTTGAATTGGAGTGAAAAAAAGTGGAGGGATGCTCTGTGTGTTGAGCGTGCTAAAATAAGCCCCTCCCACAAACATAAACCACACCCATTGTTATAAATAAGCCTCATGCACCAATTCTTTCTGGTTTCACCCACTTTAAAACAAAACCATTTTTCTATTTCCATTTTGGCATTTCTTTCTAATGCACAGTTTAATGCCCAGTATGCATAGCTTTACATATGTGACCTGTAGGGACCCCAAAACGAAAATTATGCATATGACTTTCTTGGCTGTCAATCCAGCTTCTGCAAACACAGCACCTTGCCTGTGTATTGTGTCATAACAACCCCATCATATTCTATATTACCCAAGATTATTTCATATATATCATTCTCTCACTATTCCCTAATCTGCTGCTGTTTAATACTTTCATTTTCTCTTTTTGTTTCCCCTGTTTTCTTCTTCTCTCCTTTTCTCTATAACCTTCTCTGATGCCTCCACCTTCTTTATCTGTTTCACACTTCTCTATCACTTCTCTATTTCTCTCCCAGCAATCTTTTCTCTCCTTTTATCTACTATATATTTAACTATATTTTATTTTACCTCTGCATTTTATTTGCACGCAGAAGTGGAGAGGAGCAAAAGAAAGTTCCGGGATTCAAAACTCTTGCATCCCCTCTAAGGGGATGCTATTTCACAAAAATAAAGAAATGAAGGGATGACATCCCTCCCCAATTCCAGTACTGCGTGTATGTCCACTTTAACACAAGAGACTGTGTGGAATTGGGACTTTCAAGCATTCTGCTATAGTTTAATCACAATATATGGTGATCAACATCCAAATGGGGCAGTACAAATGATTTATTAGCCATGGCATCTTGGGAATGTTTTCTGGAGATTATCCATACATATTGCATGAATAATTATATATAGACACATATAGAAGCCACCATATTTTAGATAGAGGTTTTATGTTCCCTTCATGCTGACATCAAACAGATTAACATCCTATTGGGGATAAACCATAGAGGTGGCAACAGGGGCGCTTAGTAGAAAGGACATCTTGCTTACTCCTTGTATGCTGGAGAAGAGCATTGAGAAATACTAATTACTCACCTCCTCTGCTAGAACTGCACATTAACTAGACTAGGAAGTGATAGGCTACACAGGTGATAGATGACGGTGATCACATTGAGCCTAACTATGTTGTGGGATGGCTCACTTGTGCCTTTCTCATTGTCTCCCCAAATGCTGTTGGCTGTACAATCTATGGCAGGTAATGTTATCTAGAATGACTAAGTTGCCTTGGAAGCCATTGCCTTCAGTCTTACTGGAAGTTTACAAGGTGCCACAAAGAACACCTTTTAGTCATGTCATAAAAAACCTAGAATAAGTTTTATCAAGTAGACAAGAGTCTCTCCCTAATAATACTTGCTTTATTATCCCTTTTTTTAAAGAGTGGTTATCGAGCAGTGATTTCCTTAAACATATGTAATTAGCTAAACATGATAGAAAGCAAGCAACTTGTATATGATCTTCTGGATGATGTACTTAATAAATGCTGCCACACTTCATATTAAGAATTCTGAATAGAAATGAGATATTGCCTCCTCAGTCAACCTTCACACAATATCGTGAGTTAAGAACGGGACACTGTTGCTGACATAGAAGTTTCTCAAGTATCGAAAAGGAAGTTGCAGAATTGATGAGATGTAAGAAAAACTCCATTGTTATTGAGCATTTTTGTATAAGAATATTCATGATGCAGGGGCTTCTCTGCTCTTTCTAAATCTTTGTTCTCTCTTCCTTCTATAATATTCCTTCTCTTCTCCCAAAGCCCCTCTGTCTTTCTTCCAAAAGCCATCATAATGACTTTCAGCATATGCCCTGAAGTCATGAGACACTTTTAACTTTTTGGATTGTGGCTAAAGCAGCCATATTTAAAGGGCAATTACAGATCAGCTCCATCCACAATTTGGACAGTGCTATACGGAAATCTTTCCATATATATATATATGAAATATAGATCGATTTCTATAAGCAACTTCTATGTCAGTTTCCATATTTTTCAGTGTCCCTTGTCTTCTCTAATCAAATGCTACATCGCCTGCTTTTTTTTATGTTCGTAGAAACAAAACAGAACTAAGTGTTGTATGTACATACAATGTGATGTGTGCTGTACAAACACTTAACAAGTAAACTTGAAATGCTTTATAGATTTACCAGCATCAAAGGACGGAC
This sequence comes from Xenopus laevis, assembly GCF_017654675.1. Classification (NCBI taxonomy): domain Eukaryota; kingdom Metazoa; phylum Chordata; class Amphibia; order Anura; family Pipidae; genus Xenopus; species Xenopus laevis. The sequence goes on from NC_054383.1 coordinate 21,995,800, forward strand.
GTACTACTAACCCATGAACTACACAGTAGTTTCATTTTTCCAAGGGCCGGTTTTGATATTTCCTGTACTATCTGAGCTATAGATCATGGCTTCATGCATGTTTCCCTTGAGTATTCCGTTTGGGTTTGTTGTGTTGAATGGGAATGATTGTCTCCGGGGATGCAGCTCAAAATGTGCTCCATGATGCACAATGTCAGTTTCAGGCATTTTGCCACAACTAAATATCGCAGTACTTGCATCACTGCTCTCAGGTTGGCTCATTGTAGGGTAGGGATCACTTGCTCCGCAGCATCCCCTTCTGTGGCCTGTGTGGCCCTCATGTGTACTGTGTGGGCTGTCTGTATGGGAACTGTGTATGCTTCCATCAATGCTAGAAGGAATGTGATAAGCATATTCTCTCTCTGCAGCTGACCTATGACGACTAAAGTAACGTGGTTTAGTTCTGCTTTTCAAACACCTATGAACATGCATGTTGGGCCTAAAAGCACTTTCATTATGTACATGGATATGAGATTCATCATCCATAAGTTGTTCACAGTGGATCTTGGCACAGCATGGAGTGACTGGCGAAAGGCAGTTGACGTGGTTTTGAGTAGACTGTATATTGGTCAGTTTGCAATGTCCTGCAGGTGGGTGATTATACATTGGAGATTTATTAGGACATGGTGAATCCTGAATACAAGTCGTATGGACCTGGGCATCCCCGTTGATGTTTGTTTTCTGTCGGGCATTTGCTGGCACGGGGTATGCTTTTTTCTTTGATGGACAACAAGACCACCAACAATGCCAAACGTCATCTCGTTTTGCACAGTGATGGATCAAAGTAAAAAGCCCTAACGTGACACAAAACGCTCCGTAGAGGCAGCTAAATATCATATCCAAGAAAGGTTCCTGAGACACAGCAAGAGCCCCAAATGTCCACGTTGCCGTAAACAAGAAAAGGGTGAATGCAGCTGCTCTCAGCTGAGCTTTAAATGAATGCTCGTTTGCCAATAACGACGATGAAATCATAGAGCAGGTTGCCTGGGAGACTGACCCCGGCTCAGCTAGATGACTGTGACCCGTTTCTACACCTGCCAGCCTCTGTTGTTCTTCCGTCCTTTCCTTCAATTCGTACTTTCGTTCTGGATGCCGCTTCAGCTGTATGTAAGTGCAGAGAAAGTAAATACAGGTGACCAGGACGATGAGTGCGACAGGGCCATAAAATCCACCAAGGCTGGGCTCCCAGGCCATCCAGCAGCTACAAAGAAATAAAAAAAATAATAATGTTTAAACTGTTTTGTTGTGAAAAGAGGAACCGTCATTGCATGCAATGATAAAACACATTCATTCTGCACAGGCCGTCTTATTTATCTGCTGACCTGCACCAGTGATTGCCACAACAATGTCCTGATTATCGTGAAAAAAATACACATTGTAGATTTTTTAAAGAATGTTTTAAAAGCAGCAGCTCTTGCATATTGTATGGGGTGTTAACAGGATATCTCATCAATAAAAAGCTACAGCAGAATTTAAAATAAAACCTTCAAATGTTTGGTGGCTTCTTGATATCCACTTTCTTCTGGTGGCCTCACTCTGAGGGGGGTTATTTACTAAAATCTGAATTTATCTCATTGTTTCAATAAAAAGCTTGACTTACAAACTGCCATCCTGGATTTTGCCTTATTTATTAATAAAATAACTCTATAACTCGATAAAATCATGGAAAACCTGAATTGTGTAATTTTTTAAGGTTTTTGCCTGAAAACCCAAAATTTATCAGATTATCGGACTAAACCCAGGGCAGACCACAATATCCTCCAATTGGGATAGGGACAACTCCCGTAGAATTTTACATGACCTTGACAGGTCTGGGTTGGTGGATTTTCTGATTCTGGCTTTTCACAGCAACAGCATATAATAAATCTCAAAAAATGTATTTTTTCCCCAAAAAGGCCCTACCAGATAAATTCATGGTTTAGGAAATAACCCGCTGAATGTCATGCACATGATTAATATTAACTAAACAGAAGCAACAGGAACCTGTATTGATTGCTAAGGTCAGCTGACAGCATACAGATGGTTGCTGTTTATGTGAAATACTACATTGACTCTGTCCACACAGAATAAAAAAAGGTTGTTGAGGGGTGGAGGCTTAATTTTGAAATTCCCATGTAGCTTTGTGCTAATCAATATCCATAAATATATACAAGATTACAGTAGCCTGGCAGAGTACTAAAGGGTCTCCCAGAGCTCACCCACCTTGGGAAATTCCCATGAGCCTGGTCTTATTTCCATTACAAAGTACACCCCCATATAGAACCATCTGCAGATAACCTCCTCATTACTTCTTCTCACTCCCACTTTCAGGACTTTTCACATGCTGCGTCCATCTTCTGGAACTCTTTGCCCTATCCAAATAGACACTCCCAGAGTCTCCAATCTTTTAAACTATCACTTTTTAAACCCACTTTATTACTCAAGCCTTTAACCTAAGACCTCAGAAATCAGACCACCTTCTTAACCACCTTACTCTTTGCTCCTAAACTACTATTTTTCCATCTTTCACTCTGCACTTACCATTATTGTCCTAACCACCAGGAACTCTACAATCACACTGGCTGCCCTCACCATATGTCTTCCTCTCCCTCTTAGATTGTAAGCTCTTGTGAGCAAAGCCCTGACCCTATTGTGTCCTAACAATATGCAGTTGTAACTGTGCACCTATTCTAGTTTGTCTGTATATGTGTATATATATATATATATATACTGTATAAACATAAACAAGATAAGAAGAGACGTCTTCCAGTCCTTAGTTTAGCAGCTAATAGCGTAAAAACATCTGTTGCACTTATAATATTGGGCTAATCACATAGCTTCTCAGTACACTGACAGCCTCTTTATCTCTAGGAACTCATGGGCAATGACAGGAGTCAGAGAAGATGGAAATATGATTGATGAAGTCCCCTTCAATGCCAATCTATTAGCCCTTTTTGCTTCTTCGCTGCTGATTTATGGCCAGGAACAGATTTATAAAGATGGTCACTGTTTGAATCTAGCCTCATTGTTGGTTAAACTAAAAGCTGATTTAGAAAAAATAATACACAGTTAGTGCTTATATTAGAAAAAATATTTACCTATCTGCGCTAATTAATATTTAATGCCTCTTTTTTTCGGAGGAGCGAGTGGAAAAACCATAACAAAGGCAGTGGCTTCTATTTCTATTATTTAAGTGGTGTTCCCTGCACAATTCAATTTCTTGCATTATGTACAGTGACAAAAGTACGGGTATAAGCTATAAAACAAAGCACGGAGGATTAGCAAATAATACATTTCACTTATATTACTTACTATGGCGTGTTGTCTTCATTGCCATAATTTTTCATGTTGGTTGCTGCAGTTATTCCGCAAATAATAAAAGGGACTCCTCCACTTATAAGATAGAACCTGGTGAGGAAGAAGAATATATGCAGATCATGCAATGAACTTGATACTGAGCCGATGATGCTAATTAATAGTTTATAGTTAAGACTTGCTAAAAGAAAACAGCATAATGGAGAACGTCAGACCAATGCTTCCTAATGCATTCCTAATAATACCAAGCTCTTATTATGTACATTGTTAGCAGTATAATGCAAGTATGCTATGCCCTGGTTACCAAGCTAATACAATACCCTTTGTTTGAAGGTGAATGAATCATCTATAGAATTTAGGGTCAATAGACTAGAAATCCAGCTTAATTGTCCTTTAGTTTCACCTTCACTTTTCTTCTACAGAGAAGCGCTCATTTTATTTAATTGGTTGGGTGAACCTCTAGAGGCATCCATTTAGATTTCCTGAACATTGTACAGATTCCAAGCCCATTACTGATAACAGCAATGCCATCTCGGGTGAAGGACAAAAGCCATTTGGAAGTGATGGCTTCAGAGAAATGTATTGGAGCCGGTTACTCCAAAATGGACTAAAATGTCTTTTGCTGGCATTTCATAATGGGACAATATCCAAATCAGAACAGTATAACTAGATATAATAAATATCAGTGACGAAACACAGAGAGCCTGACACATTTTGTGCCTAATGGGGCACTTACTCATAGACACAGTCTTTGCCCTGGCATCCTGCCAAACAGAGCCTTCTGTAGGCTGCAAGTCCACATAGGGGCTACCAATAGCCAAATGCAGACCATATTTGGCATCCCCAGCAACTTTTTGCATGCTTATGTAAAGTAAAGTTTTTTTTACATTTGAATGTGGCTGACAAATAAAAAAAGGTTGGGGACCCCTTGCCTTAGAGCAATGATCCACAGCCAATGGCTCGTAAGCAACATGTTGCTTACCAACGCATTGGATGTTGCTCCCAGTGGCTTCAAAACAGGAGCTTACTTTTGGCTTGGAGGCAAGTTTTGGTTGCATAAAAACCAGGTGTACTGCAAAGCAGAGTCGCCTGTAGGCTGTCAGTTCACATAGGGGCTACCAAATAACCAATCACAACAGTTATTTTGCAACACCCAGGAATATTTTTCATGCTTGTGTTGCTCCGCAACTCTTTTTACAGCTGAATGTTGCTCACGGATAAAAAAGGTTGGGGACCCCTGCCTTTGAGTATGGTTGTGGGTTGATTGTATGACCCAGAGGATTGTGTCTTCTCCTTACAGTATGCATTTGACAAGATAGAAAGAAAATCTTGTCATTACCTGAATACTCTCCAGAGGACAGAAGAGCGAGCATGGCCTGTACAGAGAGCATTAGAGTGAAATCAGTATTATAGCTGGGAAGACTACATTTATTCCCTGCACTGCAGGAGCAGCAAGTACTGAACTGAATTACTTGAAGCAAACAGCCAAATTGCAGACTATTGCTATAGACTTTCTTAATAACAAATGGAACCAATTGTAACTTTATCACTTTCTTTTACTGGGTATTTCATAAAGCCAGTGCCATCATTTTGAGGGTGCAAGAGCCTGTCAGGTAATATGCCATTTAGGGAATTTTTACCTTAAAAAAGGGTGTAAGGGAAAGTAGAGTAGAGTGCCACCTGCTGTAGCCATTTACTGCCACTAGATGTATCAGGGCACCTTTGGAAACTTATTGGCATAAGAGGTCATTTATGGTTATGGTTCATGGTGGAGGTAGCTCCAGGGTTTCTCAGCATGAACTGATACACTTGTACTCAAGGGGGCAGGATGAATGCACCGGTGTTGAGTGCAACTATAATGAAGGAGCACATTTAATGAAAGTTGTAATCTCATGACACAACAACACAATAAAAATGATGAAATACTAGAATTTTAAATGAATCAGATGAAAGTGAGTGTAGGACAAGCCAGACCAGGCATGAGTTTCATGTAGTTGGACAGCTTGAAAAAATTGCAGTGTAGCTAAATGTATATTGTGATATTATGACCTGACAATTGATTTTATACAGATGAGGGCATTTTAGGGATTTTTTTGAGATTCTTATGATGTTGTTTTTTAATTTCCAAATTAAACTGTTTACACTTCAAATACATCAATCTTCCATATAAAATTTTATTATGATGGGCTGCTGGGGGGAAAAGGAAGGGGATGAGATCACTCCAACTTCCAGTACAGCAGTAAAGAGTGAATTAAGAGCACAAGTCACATGACTGAGGGCATCTGGGAAACTAACAATATGTCTAGCCCCATGTCAGATTTCAAAATTAAATATATAAAAATCAGTTTTCTCTTTTATAATACGGATTTCAGTGCAGACATCTGCTTGAGCAGTACTATTAACTGATGTGTTTTGAAAAAAAACATGTCTTCCTCTGGCAGAATCCCTTTAAGCGGAAAATCACCATGTTTTTGTACCCATAATGGAGTGCTTTTCCCTTAATCCCAACGTAACTCCCCGCACTCCCAGCTACAAATCTGGTTGAAGTTGCATCTAGCATTTTCAGAGTAGGGGTTGTGTTTAAAATTGTGTTTGCATCCAATTCACTGGATGAAATTCTGCTTCGCCTATTGATACAACCCACAGTGGGAAACCTTGAGTTATCCCCAGGTCTAGGATGGCGGCAGCTCCTGGGTTTCCCAGGCTGAAACACCAACCGGATCTTTTAAAATACAAATGCAACTGTGTCCGTTTTTAACACAATGGCTGCAATTTCGGCAGGCTCATCTCCCCCTGGCAACTGCTAATACACTGGAATTATGGAAACAATTCTATAGTGTGGGTAAAACACACTCGAAATTGCACTTAGCCCACTGCACTTGCGGTTGTAAAAAACCTGCAATCCATGGCTCCTGTATTTCTATAAAAATATTTGTTGCCATGAGCGCAACTTCCCCTTTTGCAGCCAAAAACAAAAGCCGTATTTATGGCTCCACTGACACTGTCCAAATAGCGGATTTTCTGCTCCCCCCCTCTGGTTTTTTTTTTTCTATTAAAATCGACAAAACAACAGGCAGCTCATCTAATAGAGCAAAACCGATTTGCAGCCTGTGAGGTGGAAAGGACCCACCAGGGATTTCAAATGACCAGTGTTCAGCTTGTGAACTTCACAGCTTTTATTACATTAGATAATTCTTACAATGGGATTTGGCTTTCCAACCTGTTACTAGAAAAATATATGGCCTTCCCTAGAAATACCGACACATGGACTCCCAGCCCTCATACTCACAGACTTCCTGAAACAAAAGGAACGCAAAAAAATATCCTAAGCGCACATTCAAATAAATCAGTCATTTTAATTCACTTCTAACGTAATTCATTAATTACCATGATTTTATTTGCAATTAATGTCAGCACAGCTGCGGCACCTGAAATAATCGCTCTTTGATCTCACGAGCTAGTTATTCAACTATCTAAATGCTAATTGGCTTTTTACCCTTTGCCTTTCCCAACACTAGATTTGCCTTCACCGTCATTAATAATCGCAGCCAATTCAAAATATGTATCACATCTGCTTGTGTCAGGATTGAGAATTTGCTTTCCACGGGGAAAGTTTTCAGTTCATCTCCTTCTTATCTTCCCAAAATGCACGGCTGTATTTCAGATCTCATTTCTACCCCTTATCCCTCGAACTGAGGAAGTTCAGAAGGACCTGCTGTATATCAAATGCGTCAATCGTAGAGGCTCTAGGTACCCTTCAGCTCTGCCTCCAGATTACGCAGCAAGTATCTGGCAGCAGTCAGTGGAGATTTATTTTCAAACATTTTTATTTACCATATTGGCACTTGAGGCCTCTCCCTAAAACTGCCACTCTAGGGGGCAAATTCACTAAGGCGCGAAGCGCCGAACGCTAGCGTTAATTCGATAGCGTTTGGCATTTTCGCTACTGCGCAAATTCACTAACGAACGCTGGCGTAGTTTCGCTAGTGCTACTTCGCAACCTTACGCCAGGCGAATCTTCGCTAGCGACGAAACTACGCAAATTCACTAACTTGCGCAGTGTACTGAACGCTACCTTTTACGCTAGACTTCCTTCGCCACCTCAGACCTGGCGAAGCGCAATAGAGTAGATAGCGATTGTTTAAAAAAAAGTCAAAATTTTTTCTAAGTCCCAAAAAACGCTGGCGTGTTTTCTACATGATGGCTGATAGGCTGAAAAAGATCGAAAAATTTTTGGGGCTCCCCTTCCCTTCCCTACATTTCCTGACTCATGGCAACTTACCTAGACAGTGGGCACATGTGTAGGGCAAAATAAAAATTTTATTTGCAGATTTGAAGGTTTTCTAGGCATTTGTAGTGGAGATACGTGTTCCTCCATTGAAATTTGAATTTCGCGCCGTATGCAAATTAGCCTTCGCTAGCGCAACTTCGCTTTATATAGCGAAACAACGCTAGCGCAACTCCGCAACCTTACGCTACCCCTGTGCGCAACTTCGGATTTTAGTGAATTTGCGAAGCGCTGGCGAAACTACGCCTGGCGAAGTGTGGCGCAATTTCGCATCTTAGTGAATTTGCCCCTAGGCATGAGCCCTCAAGTGCATATATGGTAAATAGAGCCCTGTATGCTGCCCAGTAGTGAAGGGCGAAAAAGTTCGCCAGACACCAGTTCGCATGCAATTTTCGGCAGTTTGCCGCAAGCAAATTAATTTGCAAAACTGCAGCGACAATTCGCTGGTGAAAAATCTGATGCGTAAAAAAAAAAAATTTACTGCACATCAAAGTTATTCGGACGCCCATTGAATTTAATGCATTTAGACCAAATAGTTGCGTGTATAAACATTGACACTCATTCAATGCATTTCGATAATTTTTCGGCGAAGCGAAATGGCACAGATTTGCTCAATCACTAGTGGCCATTTGGTGGCACAGTCACTCATTTGTGTATTAGAAAAAGGGACTGGGGTTTATGGCAGATCAAGGAGCCAAAAACATTTATACATGCCGAAATTGCAAAATAATGGAGGTTCCTATAGGTGTAGTAATGCAAGATGCTACATTGGTATAAATTGTTGCCTTGCAGGTAGGAGTCCTAGGTTTGATTCCAGTCAGGTTACTGACTTTTTTGTTCTTCCCATAGTTGCATAGGTTTTCTCCCACACTCTAAAACAAAATAAGTTCTTTACCAGTGCAATTTGGGCATACATTGCCATGTTTTCTACCTATAATGCAGTGCTTTTTTTTCATTGTTCCAGTGTAATTGCAGCTTCACTAGGAGCTACAGGCAGGGTCTGAACTAAGGGCAGAAGAGGCAGCTGCCTAGGGTACAATAATAGGGGGGCACTGGACAGCTACCTCTTAAATTGTCTCCTGCCTACTCCTAGCTGGGTTCACACCCCTTACTCCCCTTCCCTCTGTCACCCACCCCTCCGTCGCTCTCCCCTCCCTCCTGTCTCCCTCCCCTCCATCGCATTTTCCTCCCTTCCCTTCGTCGATCTCTCTCCGTCGCTCTCCCCTTCTTCGAATGGTCGGGCATAACTGCAATTGGGGTTGTACTCTTACAGTAAATGAGCCCTGCAGGCAAACTGAGTTTGGGCCTTAGACTGTAAGCTTTGGTGGGGCAGAGATTGATGTGGATGATGCAAAAGTGTTGTGAAATATGTCAGTGTTATACATTAATAAAGGATAAGAACATGAGAGAGAGAGCGTCATACTTTAGTCATTCAATATATCTGTAGATAAAAACAAGTATATAAAGATGACAGGCAGGTAGGGGAGCCCATCTATCTCGTGTGCTTCCAGTTGACCAGCCCTGGTATAAGAGAAGTGCAGTGAGAATGTATTTACCAGATTATAGTATAGTCACATAGTTCTCTGTCACTAGCAGGTTCTATTGATTTCCTACATCTTTTGCAATCTTATTGTAAATAAGAAGCCTTGCTGAAATATAAATAGGTTTCCACTCTCTCTTCAATTTTTTACTGTTTCATGTATTATTCTAAGTGGCTTACACAAATGATGCTGAATTCTAATCTCAATTAAAAGTAATGTGTTGTGGGTCGTGGTTTCTTGGCAGATTTTCTATCTGGGAATTATTTGTAGCGAAATTGCAGCATCTTAAATAGCATCTGCGTTGAGATTACAATCTCTGCATCTTTTTAGAGGACGTCATGCCAAATGGAATCTGAGGCTCCGTGATTGGTTCTGATTGGAACACCATGCTTAGAGTGCTGGAGGACACGTGCTAGCCCATAATGCAGTGGTTCCCAAACTGTGGAGCGGGTCCATTTTTGAGGGTTGTAGAAGTGTCAGAGGGACTGAATTTGAAGTCCTTGTTTGATTGAGAGTTGGGGATAAAGGCCATTTGCTCTTACAGACTGTGGGATTGTGGGTAAATATGTCCTAGATATTCTTGAAAATATGGGGCAGATTCACTAAAGGGTGAAATTCACCAGAAATCCCATCCGCAGGGACATCAACAATTCACTAACTGGTGTAGAGGACATTTCGCTAGTGAACGAGACTATTGCTAGCGTTCATTTGCACTCTATCGCCAGGTGACTTTTCGCTCTGATGAACAGTCATTTTACTGAACGTTACCTCGACAGAGTTTACTTCACCACCTCAGACCAGGCAAACTGATAAAACGAAGCTACATCTTCCTCAATCGTATGTCAGTGACATCATATCCTGTATGCCGGAAATGCATCAAAGTTGTTAAAAACGCTGGCGACTTTTGCTTCACAAGTCCACACTATTAGAGATTTATGTGTGAAGAATTTTTTTTATCTTATTTGAGGGGCATTCCACATTTATATAAGGGTGGGCTCATGACTATTTTCCTATATCTGTACTTATTTTGTAACCAAAACTTGAACTTTCAAGGGGGGCTCTGGCCAAACATTGGACCTTCAAGTGGGCCTTGAACTGAAAAGTACTGCTCTCAGGACTTACTATGCACAGTGTGGTGTTTAAGCACTGTTATACTCTGCTCATCCTCGGCTACCCAAAACATAACACACAGCTATTTAATAATGTTAATAATCTTAATAATATAATATCATATATGGTCCAATGTTTCCATCACTCACAGTGGCGTAACTATGGAGGAAGCAGACCCAGCTTCCCCGGGGGGCCCAGGGGAACAGGGGGCCCAGATCGCGGAGTCTGCTTCCTCTATAGCCGAATAGACTACCCCCTCTCTCTCTTCCTGCAGGCTGCTGGGAGACTCCGGCGATGATGGGGAGTAGGTGGATATGGGGTGGGCAGGCAGTTGGGGATCGCAGTGGCAGCTGGGAGACTCTGGCACGGGACATGGAGTAGGCGGTCATGGGACAATGATTGGGTGTCATGGGCCTATCGGCTCCTAGTGGAGAAGTCTGGACCAAGGAGGAAGCTTCATGACAAAGTTCAAGTTTGCGGTAATCAAAGAGGGATCAGGAGTAATCGTAGTCAATTCCAGGCAAAAGATCGATAGGCAGGCAGATGAGTAGCAATGTCAAAGTTCAGACAGGGCCAAAAGGTTCAGGAACCAGTCAATGGTAATATTAGAAGCACAAAGGAAATCCTATCATCGGGCATCGAACTCGTGACCTGGAAGGGCTTTTATTTTCACAATGACATCAGTGCGCAACGCTTGGCTCTGCCATCTTGGATGTTGAGCGGAGAGCTCCAGAATGGAGCATTCCCAGCGCTCCTGACAGTGGGTGGGCAGGAGACCAGTTGGGGATCGCAGTGCACAGGGCTCCTCCAAAGACTTTTTTAAAAAGGGGGCCCGGCGCCACTGCTCACATATGTGCAGTTTAAATGCGTGTGTGGAAAACAGGTCTCTAGTTATATAGTTTTAAATGATACGTTACTAAAATATATCAGCTACTCTATACATTTTATACTTGAAATGTATGTTTAAGTTGCAGGTGCATGTGAATAGAGTGAATGTAGTGAGTATAGTGAAGCATGTACTGGAGAGATCTACTGAAGCTATTAAACATCGCTATTGCTTTTGTGGCTTAATCTCTGTTGAACAGGGATGTTATCGGATATGTGATTAAACCATTTACAAAAAAAAAAGCTCTTTACATTATCAGTCAAAGAAAATAGCAATGTAATCCCCTTTTGTTAAATTCTTCTTTTCTAATATGTTACTGCAATCTGTTAGGATTGCTGGATAGTGGGATTATTCTGCTTTTTACTGATGGCTCATCCTCACATGACTCTTGTCTGCGTTCGGCTACGGTTGGTTATCTAACCGCCTCTGCCAGACAAGCTCTGTTCAATCATCTCTTTTATCAAGTCAAGTCAATTGTGATAGCTGTGTATCCATGACAATTCCATTACATATAAACGAAAAAAAAGAGAAACACGTACCAATGAATCGATGCTAAAAGAATAACTCTTTGGTTTGGCTTGAAAGAAAGCAGATGCCTTCCTTCACAATCCAGTAGATATTTTAGAAACTCTTGTACATGTTATATTTATCAGAGCAGAAATATTTGCATTTGGACCCACATCTACACTACAGGGCCTATTTACTAACATTTGGGGGCTGATTCACTAAGCTCGAGTAAAGGATTCGAATGAAAAATACTTCGAATTTCGAAGTATTTTTTGGGTACTTCGACCATCGAATTGGTTAAATTCGTTCGAATTCGAACGAAATCGAACGAATCGAACGAAAAATCGTTCGACTATTCGACCATTCGCTAGTCAAAGTACTTCCCCTTTAAAAAAAACTTCGACCCCCTACTTCGGCAGCTAAAAGCTACCGAAGTCAATGTTAGCCTATGGGGAAGGTCCCCATAGGCTTGCCTGTGATTTTTTGATCGAAGGATTTTCCTTCGATCGTTGGATTAAAATCCTTCGATCGATCGATCGCAGGATTAGCGCTAAATCCTTCGACTTCGATATTCGAAGTCGAAGGATTTCAATCCGAGGGTCGAATTTCGAAGTATTTTTAACTTCGAAATTCGACCCTTAGTGAATCGGCCCCTTGGAATTTTTTGGGGAATTTTTTTATCGAAAAATTACTTTTTTTCTCTAAAGATAAAGTTTGAGATTTATGAAGTGTAATAACCACAAAAAACTCTAATACAAATTTTCTCCACAGTGACATAACTAGATATTAATGGGCCCCACAGCAAATTTTTATTCAGGCCCCCGAAATGTCTAGAAGTTCCCCTGTTTTACATATATTTATTGAAGTTATATATGAATTAGGGTCTCACGGGCCTCCTGTACCTCCTGGGATCCCCTGCAGCTGCAGGGTCTGATTTTTCTGTAGTTACGCCCCTGCTTCTGCAAGTAGAAACAGTCAAGGTCCCATAGTAGTCAATAGGAGCTATGTTAATACCATTAGACATTTTTTTTACCCATTCAGACTTTTAGAGGTTGCCGGGTTTTTATTAGTAATAGGCGAATTTATTCGGCAAGTGAGAATTTGTGGCGAATTTCCGCGTTTCACCGCCGGTGAATACATTCGAGAAATTGACGCAAAAAATATATATTTGACGCCTGTCATATGACTGGGGGCAGTTGGGAAATTGACAAAATGTCTAGCCCCATGCCAGATTTTAAAATTGAATATAAAAATATCTGTTTGCTCTTTTGAGAAACGGATTTCAGTGCAGAATTCTGCTGGAGTAGCACTATTAACTGATGCGTTTTGGAAAAAAAAATGTTTTCCGATGACAGGATCCCTTTAAAATGATAAATACTATCTGCAAAACAGTGTAACTAGGTTTGTATGAGCTACCAGCCAACTTAGTCCTGAAGTGATCATCAAATAAAATGTATTTGTACAAGGTTTATTATGTGCCTATAAGTTCTATATAAATCCGCTTGCTTATAAACTTGATGGTCCAAATTCAGCTTCATAAGAAAATAACTAATTAAATTCCTGATTTCTATGTAGCCATCATTTAATTTTAATAAGCTAATATATATTAGAAACTTCTCTCCATGGGGTAAATTTATCAAAGAGTGAAGTTCCGCCACTAGAGTGAAATTCTGCAGCTCTCCATTCATTTCTAGGGGATTTTGAAAGGCGTATTTATCAATGGGTGAAAGTGAAATTTCACCCTTTGATAAATACGCCTTTAAAAACCCCATAGAAATGAATGGGAAGTGGCGGAATTTACACTCTAGTGGCGGAACTTCACTATTAAACTTCACTCTTTGATAAATATACCCCCATAACCGAAAACCATTGTACCGTTATGTTATTTTTTTCAAATGAGATCTAAATGTATGTACCAAATAATTGGTTCGATATTGTCTGATTTGGTTACTCCTATGGATGAACAACCAGCGTTGAACCACTAGTTTGGGTCATTGGGTGAAAAAGTGGATCTCAATGGAGGTGGGAACTACAACATGGATCACATTTGTAACTACCGATGTCTCTTCTCCAGATCAGGCTTCAGAAGATCATAAAAATCCATGTGGACAGACTGACTGCAATCTGATTGGATCACAGGATATTCTGTCCACACTTCCTTCCAAAGTGCCAATATTTGTGGTTGTCCAACCAAATCAAAGCACATACAGTTTTTACTGCAGCAGCACAATGTTTAGCAGTGAGTAGAAAGCCCCCAACTAAAGGGTTCACAAGGGGGGCCTCCATTGCTGAGATGGTGGGCCCTTGGGGTGATGGCCTTATCGTACCACAGTCCGACACTGAAGGTGACATGAATTTAGTGTCTGTTCGTGTGCATGGCACCCTACAAGGCTACAGGGTTAAAATAACACCCTGTATAGATACAAAATGATTGAAAGTTGATTATCTGAACATCACTTGAAGTTTTCTTATTAAAGAAATGTCTTTATAATTGCACTTCAGGATGGAGGTTTTATCCCTTTCCTCTGGGAGAAGCTCATCCAATTAAACTGATTGCTGGTCAATTAAAAGAACGCCATTACTCCATTACCCCAGGTTTGTTTGACACGCGCAGTTTGGGGAGGTGCAAACGGGATGGATGTACTTTGATGCATAGTTTAGGCTTGACTCGTGTAATAAGGTTGAGTCGTACAAGCATCCCAGCTGTGATCACACAACCGAATAGATTAAATCCTCTGTAATGGCCTACAGTTGAGGGCAGCAGCCAGAAAATTACCTTTGGTATTAAAGAAGTAATTGGAAGTATTTTAAAATATATTAATATAATATAACATACATGTAGACAAGAACATGACTAAGGTGTTGATGGAGAGAGTTCGACAAGCCATGCCCATAGTGACTCCACACCCTAAACTGCAGGGCTACTTCCCCTTCTGGTTTCCTTTAATTAGATTATAACATATTAGGAAGACTATAGGCAGTGATAAGGAAGGTTGTAGCCAATGGCGGGTCATTTAAAAACAGCATGACATACTTTTAAGCGCAAAAAACAAGTGCAAGCCACAATGTTTTTTAACACTTTGCACCCTCCCCTACCATTGAGAGGTTATAGGTGTAGGTCCTTGGTCACGACCTGGATTTTTCTCATGAATACAGTGCTGCCTGTGTTTAGCAGCCCTTGAAAAGGGGGACGGCTGGGGAAGGCATGAAGGCATCTACCATCCTGCCCCTCTACTTGAACATCAGTTAGACTTGCAAGTTGGGAAGCACCAGCCAACTGCAAGGTTGAGATTTGAGGTCCCATGATGAGACACTGCACAGGGGGGTTGGTTGCGTGGGTTACCCAGGAATGGTAATAATAAAATGAATTGACTGTGCCAGAAATTATTGCATTATTGAACCCATATCAGAGTACAGATACCCAAGAGACAGATACATTAGAGTTAAGGGCATCTATACTTAGTTCATTTTAAAGGAGTGGTTTGCCTTTAATTCACTTTTAGCATGTTATAGAATGGCTAATTCTAAGCAACTTGGTCTTTATATTTTATTTTTTATGGTTTTTAAGTTAATTGCCTTCTTCTACTAACTCTTTCCATCTTTCAAATGACCCCATCTAAAAAACAAGCTCTGTGAGGCTACAAGTGTATAGTTATTGCTACTTTTTATTACTCATCTTTCGATTTAGGCCTCTCCTATTCATATTCCAGGGTCTTCTTCAAAGCAATGCATGGTCGTTATGGGAATTTTGAGCCTAGCAACCAGATTGCTGAAATTGCAAACTAGAGAGCTGCTGAATAAAAAGCTAAATAACTCAAAAACTACAAATAATAAAAAATTAAAGTCAATGCAAATTGTTTCAGAATATCACTCTCTACGTCATACTAAAAATTAATTTAAAGGTGATCAACCACTTTAAGGCCAACTTCATGAATAAGGTAACAGTCAGCAAGGTCAATATACAGCATAATTGACTAAACAACTCATTTATAAATAGATGCATATTCAGCAAGAATGCAATGTGATATCAGTATTACATTATTGATTGGCTGTTTACCTCAATTATCAAGCTTGTAACCAGCAGTAAGAATCAACCCCAGTCCAAAACGCTACTGTCACTCAGAACTAATGACTTTTTAGTGCCTTCAATAAGTAGCATTCTGGGGGGGAACCAGGTATAAGCTTTGAAAAGCAAAATAGATTTATTGCATAGGATTTGTGTTTGAGGATTGCTTTAAGCGATCCAGCTCAGGTTCATTTCGGTCAGCAGACATGGGATTATTATGGGATCATAGGCATCAAATCAGATCCTACCTTATTTCTGGGAATTTACAAGATGTGATCAATTGGTTCCATAAATTGTGCTGCATCAGAGGCACATCCTATCGGAACATTTGTAAATGCGATCTGTGAATAGGCGATCGATACGGAATGGCCCAAATCAATACTCATCTAGACCTTGATTACGGTGAATCAGACGGCAGACCTTGAATCAATGTAGGCCCTATGTGTTCATGAATGTCATGTATACCTCTTGTTGAAATATTCTTTTTATGATAAACACTATAATAAATTAAAGTACAGGTATGGGACCTGTTATCCAGAATGCTCCGGACCTGGGGTTAACCAGATAATGGATCTTTCCATAATTTAGAATCTTCACACCTTAAGTCTACTAGAAAATCATGTAAACATTAAATAAACCCAATAGGCTGGTTTTGCTTCCAATAAGGATTAATTATATCTTAGTTGGGATCAAGTACAAGCGACTGTTTTATTATTACAGAGAAAAAGGAAATAATTTTTAAAAATTTGGATTATATAGATATAATACACAAAAGCCATGAATATCCTGTAAATTATATCCTTATAAACGGTGAGTTCTGATGTCATCAGTTATAAACGGTGAGTTCTGATGTCATTTCTGTCACGACTCACTGAAACTTGTGTATTATAATAAATAAAGTACCCCCAGTTGTAAAATATGAGGATATTAGAAGTTACCTCGGAGTTCCATGACCTGCATGGTCATGAAACTCCTCAGTAACTTATAATATCCTTATATTTTACAAGAGGGGGTACTTTATTCACTATATAATGGAGTCTATGGGAGACGGCCTTTCCATAATTCTGAGCTTTCTGGATAATGAGTTTCCAGATAATGGATCCCATGCCTTTATAGGATCTGTTATCTGGAAACCTGATATCAAGAAAGTTCTGAAATACATGATGGCCATCTTCCATAGGAGTATATTTATCAAACAGTGAAACAGTTAATTAACCCTCGATATTCGACTGTCGAAGTTAAATCCTTCGACTTCGAATATCGAAGTTGAAGGATTTATCCAAAATCCTTCGATTGATTCGAAGGATTTTAATCCATCGATCGAACGATTTTTCTATGACCAAAAAAAGATAGCAAAGCCTATGGGGACCTTCCCCATAGGCTAACATTGACTTCGGTATGTTTTAGGTGGCGAACTAGGGGGTTGAAGTTTTTTTTTAAAGAGACAGTACTTCAACTATCGAATGGTCAAACGAAGGTCGAAGTAGACCATTCGATGGTCGAAGTAGCCAAAAAAACCATTAGAAATTCAAAGTTTTTTTTATTCTATTCCTTCACTCGAGATTAGTAAATGGGCCCCTAAAAGTCGCATTAGATCAAGGTTGCTGTGTTTGTTTGTTTGTTGTTTCACTGAAATAACTTTGAAGGTGCAATTTACAGACAATGGCTCCCGTGACTTGCTCTTCCTTTTACTTTTAAAGGTAATTGAATAAAGGCTCTTAACCTTATCCTAATCTCCTCCATCCCCCAATAGTGCATCTTTTTCAAGATATTCTCCCAGCGGCGCAGATGAATCGATAGAGCGGAATGAATTGCACTGACACATCCACCCGCATGCTGATTTATCTACCTATGCGCCTTACAGAGACTCTCCTGAACCCGCCGAGTGTTCCTGGGGTCTGGAGTCTGGATCTAAGAAGAAATAACATATCAGCAGCAACTGACTCTTCTTTATGTAGTTATTGTACTGCAAAATATATTTCCGGTTCCAAAGTAATTCTCTCTGTGCAACAGTTCATTCCTTTGAGCGGTTAATACAGTTTTATGCTAAATAATAGTTTCCTAGGGTTTGCCAGTCACATCTACTTATACTATATTAGTTCTGTACTCTGTGTGGCACACTCTGGGGCACAGGCATCCCTTTACATATAGGGGCAGATTTATTAAGGGTCAAAATGAATTCAAATTCGGAATCTGAATTTTTGAGTTTTTTTATGGTCAAAACTGTCAATTTCGACTAGGGAGTTATTCAAATTCGATTCGAGTTTTTTTTAAAAAAATTTGAATTCCATTTTCAAGATTTATCATATTCTGGCCTCAAATTTGACTAATCGCCACCTAAAACCTGCCTCGCTGTTTGCCATTGCTGTTTGAGTCAATGGAATTTGGAGTTGTTTGCAGCCTTCCTGACATTCGAGTTTTTTTAAATTAGAATCTAATTTTATTAGAGTTTTATTGGAGTTTTCGGGTCTCTTTTATTCACCCGGCTTTGAAAATTTAGATTTTATCGATACATTTTGATTGGTCGAATTTCGAGTTCATGGGAGTGTATCGGAGTTTTAAAAAACGTTGAATTCGAAATTCGACCCTTGATAAATATGCCTCATAGTTTTGTATTCTGAATGGCACACTCTGAGGGACAGAAATGCCTGTATATATTTTTATATATATATATATAAATATACATACAGTATATATATATATATATATATATATATATATATATATATATATATATAGTTATGTACTCTGCATGGCACTCTCTGGGGCACAGACATCCCTGTACATATAAATCTAATTTTTTTAAATTTTTTATTACAATACTTTGACTAAATCAGGGTCTATTTCATGTAAAGACAGGGGAGGTTAATTTAAATGTCCTCAGGATCTTTGGATTTTGAACCCCTTATCGGTCCAGTGTCTTGTCAGGGACCACTAACAAGATAACAGGGTGCAGATGAATGAAAACATTGCCCTACTGTTCTTCCTACCGTGAATATCTAGAAAGACAAAAAGTCTTCCCCATAAATTTCATTCTAATTGGCTAGTGTGCCCTGTCATGTGCCCACTTATGCTAATAGTAAGAAACACTATGATGCTCATTTACCATGATGGAGCGACAATGCCATGAGCAGTGATGTACTCAATATAGTGTGTTAAGGAACAATACATAGGGGCCCATTTACTTTGTTTTTACTCTGCACACTGAATTAAAGGTCATAAATGACCCTTTAAATATTTGCTGTATATTGTTGCTCTAGTATTGCTTCTGATTCTGTGCAAGTATAAGGTATCATTTAATGTATTAAAGTAAAAAGTGCCATTTTGTACCTACATTGCTATGGTTTTTTTTGGTGGTGTAATTCCAGCACAATTTTGAATGATGCACCGAAAGTAGACACAATTGTACTTGTGATTTGGCACAGGTTAGGTGCAAATAGCTTTCAGAGAACATATCCAAAATGGTGTATGAATCTGATTCACTGGGGGCCAGCATGACCTACTTATTGACACAACTTGCTTGGGAACCCTGAGAGGTAGATAATTAGATTTCCAATGCACAGATAGTTCCCCTGCAAAATGGGCACCTGCTACTGGGAAGGGAGGGGGTCGTATACTGGAACTATAATTATATACTTTGTAAGGACCAAACACGGAGTGGCTTAATTTCCCTGTTTTCACTCTTGTTGAACAAGGGGATATAACTGTATTCAGCTCTCTTTTCACAACTGATGTGCAGCCTCCATATACACTTTGGTTGCGCATATTTTTGATATAGCATTCAATATCAGTAATGTTCCTTCGATATCTCTCATAGGAAATGGCACTTTGGAGCGGCAGGAGCAAACGCATGTACTAAGGTACAATAACATTCTCTTGGTAGTGCTGAAGTCGGAACAGCAGGAAGGAATATACACTAATGGCACGGAGAATGAAAAGCAATTGAATAAAGTAAGGGAAGATAAAATCAAGCCTGCATGGAATTGAATGCTTTCACGTCTGTGAGCCCTTAGATTTATGTTGGTAACAGATAGTGTCAGCTTTCATTTGGAAAGTCTGGGTGATATTCTTAACTCATATGGTAGGTTTTTAAACCGTTCTTGTGCTAAATTATTTAGAGGTAATAACAATGTAGGCAAATGCGTTTGCATGGATTGCAAAGTGCTGCTGCATTTTTAGAATTTAGCATTTAATGTTTTAGTAAAAAAAAATATACTATAGCAACAATATTACTTTGTTTAGATTTAGATTCCATAATCATCATTATTTACAAGTATAGGATGCCTTATACGGAAACCCAATATCCAGAAAGCTCCGAATTACGGAATGGCTGTCTCCCATAGACTCCATTTTATCCAAATAATCCAAATTTTTAAAAATGATTTCCTTTTTCTCTGTAATAAAAAAACAGTAGCTTGTACTTGATCCCAACTAAGATATAATTAATCCTTATTGGAAGAAAAACCAGCCTATTGGGTTTATTTAATGTTTACATGATTTACTTAAGGCATGAAGACCCAAATTACGGAAAGATCCATTATCCGGAAAACCTCAGGTCCCGAGTATTCTGGATAACAGGTCCCATACCTGTATTTATGTAATGCTAGCAAGTTATGAAGCCTTTTACAATCTGAATTATTTTTATCCCGTAACATAACGTATCAGTGGATAGTGAATGGCAAAGGTTTTTGCCAGGTATGGATTCATGGCGAAAATCTGCATTTTGACATTGGAGAATATATGCACAAAACTGCCGCAAAATTTAGCCAGTATACTTTTTGCCACAAAAAAAAAAACACAGCAACAAAATATCCATATCCACGTATTTTGCACAGGAAAAGTTGGCACTATAAAATTGCAGCGGGAAAATCAGCGCAAAAAAACACCCATAGATTTGTTGCCCAAAAGGTGACATCCCTGATGGTAAATTTGCTGCACAAATTCATATTGGAGGCAAAACAATCTTATTGGGTTTATGAAATGATTAACTGCTTTTTAGTAGACATAAGGTATGGAAAGATTCCTTATCTGGGAAAAATCGATATTAAGAAGACCCACGGCCGACCCGCAAAACCGCTGTCCCGCGTCTATACCCGCACCCGGAACTTTTACCCACAACCCGCAGGGTACGGCAGGTTTTTGCGGGCAACCCGCGGGTACCCGACCCACTGCAGGACTCTACTGACTACGTTTTGTGTTTATTATATACAGTACCTGATTGTGTTTTTGCAATCTGGCCTTGTGTACAAACAGTCAAATAATAGAAAGAAACATCAATACTATCTTTGTGAAGGCCACTGTTTCTTTTACTATCCTGTTAAGTGTCTGTCTGACTCACAATTCCTCTTTGCTCTTCTCCTTTGTTTAGTGTTTGGTGTCATGATTTCTAGCATTGTTCCTGATTTGATGTTTGGTTAAGTCTTTATTAAGAATGCACCATAAATCTAGCTGTCAGTTGACCTCATTCAGTTCTTGCTTCGTTATCTTTCTTTAGAAACCCTCAAACTGATGGGCAATGAAACCATTTATGGAAAAATAGCATGTTAATATAGTTGTGCCCAAGGATTTATATATGGTTATAGCATATTTCAAACCCCTAAACTGCCCTTCCTTTTTGCTTTTTTGTTGGCCTTATAGGACAGGGGACACAAGAACTGACCCAAGGGATGAGGCTGAAAGGGGTTGTTCACCTTTAAATCAACCTTTAGTATGATGTTGAGAGTGATATTCTAAGACAATTTAGAAAAAGAAAAAAGCATAGACCCATGTTGTTCAGCTTGACACCATTTCACACCATACACTCTGGTGTTAAACTGAACAACATGGAATAAACCCACAAAAAATGTTTTCCATCATAAGTGGGTATATGCTTTTTTCTTTTTCTATAATATACTGGTTGGAAGCTGTCAGAAGTATCCACTTGTGTCCCAAATATGCCTTTTTTACGAATATGAGACAATTTGCAATAGATATTCATTTTTTATTATTTGAGTTATTTAGCTCTTTATTCAGCAGCTCTCCAGTTCACAATTTCAGCAATATGATTGCTAGTGTCCAAATTACCCTAGCAACCATGCATTGCTTTGTATAAGAGACTGGAATATGAAGACGAGTAATAAAAAGTAACTACAACAATAAACACAGAGCATTTATTTTTTAGATGGGGTCAATGACCCCCATTGGAAAGCTGAGAAGTGTCAAGAAGAAGGCAAATAATTTAAAAACTGAAATCAAGGGCAATTGAAAAGTTGCTTACAATTAACTGTTCTATAACATATTAAAAGTTATCTTAAAGGTCAACCACTCGCTTAACACTAGGGGGGTTATTTATCAAAATCAGAATTTATCTCATTATTTTCTGAAAAATACTCTGACCATATCCACATGGGTTATTTTCCCTTATTTATAAATTTTCCCAAAAAATCCAGTGTGGGAAAAAAACTCCAAAAACTCTTGAAAATCGTACGACAAAACAAATTTTTCGGATTTTCCACCCCAAAACCAAGAAATCTTCGCATTTTTGCACGAAACCCAGCGAAGATCAGGATACCTTTGGGACTTCTCCCATTGACTTATATACAACCTCGGCAGGTCTGAGATGCCGGATTTTCGGATTCGGGCTTTTTCCATCCTCGGGGTATAATAAATCACGACAAATTTAAAAAAGAATTTCATGAAATATTCATTTTTTATAGTAAAAAAAACTTGAACGTTTCGAGTTTTTGGCATTTGGACTTATAATAAATAATCCCCTAGGTGTGAGCAAACTTTCACCCTGTACAGATTTGTGAAATTTGTGTTTTCACCAACGATGAAAATACATGAAAAAACAGAAAAATCCCTTGCCTTCTATAGCAGCCAGTCGGAACAGAGTTCTCCTCTTGTCCAGTCTATCTAAGAAGAAAGTATATGCTACTGTATTGCAGAGCTCAGCTGTATTAACTGCAATGTATTTTTGCCTTCCAATTGACTCCGCTGCATTTGTCAAAATTTGGGCAAAATGTAGCTGTTTCCAAATTTCCAAATCCATGGTTTCCTGAATTTTTTGGCACTCAACTACTTAACACGCATCTAAGGTTGCCACCTTTTTAGCAAATCTTTACTGGCTAAGGCAGGGGGCAGGTACACAAGGGGGAGGATTTTGATGTCACAGGGGTGGGGCTGTGACATTGACGGGGCAGAGCTGAGCTGTGGAGCATGGAATAGTGCGGTGATTTGATAAGTATTGTATCTAGAAAGGGAAAAGAGAGAGCGGCTGGAGGTTGATTGGAGGCAGGCCGGGAGCAGACTAGTGATTACAAATTGACCAGTAACTAAATTAATATATGTACTATGTAAGAGTGCAGCACACAGTAAATTATATCCTTATAAATAGATTCTGATGTCAGAAAATGTTATTAATAACTTAAAGGGATACTGTCATGATTTTTATGGTGTAGTTTTTTATTTCTAAATTACAATGTTTACACTGCAAATAATTCACTCTGCCATATATAATTTTGGCCAACCAAGTGTATTTTTTTTAGTTGTAATATTTATATATAGGCAGCCATTTTGCCTGGTCATTTGCTTTCAGAAAGAGCCAGCACTTCAGGATGGAACTACTTTCAGGCAGACTATTGTTTCTCCTACTCAATGTAACTGAAGGAGTCGCAGTGGGACAGGGATTTTTACTATTGAGGAGCTGTTATCTGGTTACATTCCGATTGTTCTTTTGTTAGGCTGCTGGGGGGAAAGGGGGGGGGGGTGATATCACTCCAGCTTGCAGTACAGCAGTAAAGAGTGACTGAAGTTTATCAAAGCACAAGTCTCATGATTGGGGGCACCTTGGAAACTGACAAAATGTCTAGCCCCATGTCGCATTTCAAAATTAAATATAAAAAAATATGTTTGCTCTTTTGAAAAGCAGATCTTTGCTGGGCCAGCACTATTAACTGATGCGTTTTGAAACAAAAATATTTTTCCGTGACAGTATCCCTTTAAAGAAACGCTCACAAAAAATCAAAAGAGAAATAAAAGCAAAAACAAGCCCAACCACATTTACAGTGTCAATAAATCAGTTGAGTATAAAAGTACTCAGCCTGTGACCTTGTGATTTTATCCGGTCACGGAACTCCTTGGTGACTTCTAACAGCCTTATAAATTATAGTAGGAGGTCCATTATCTCTGTATGTATGCGTACAACACAAAAAGAGGCTTCTGCACTTACTACACCTAGGAGAAAAGAAGCCATGGTGTAAAATGAGAATACTGTCTATATATAGAGAAAAAGAGCTGTTGTTCTCTAGGGACTTTCAAAAAATAGAAAAGCTTTTTATTGGATTGTTTTAACCCCCGACCTATTGTCAAAGACCCCAGTGAGCGTCGACACACTAACCCAATCCTCCACAACAGATTGGTCCCATAAGAAACCAAACCCAAATTCCAAGTGGCCTGTGCTAATGTCAACACAATAAAGAAAACATCATCACCTTGAACGATTCATGAACAAGATTGTGTTGTATGTAGGGAGGGAAGCATGCAATGCGTTATTAATGTGACTTTTTAGGGATCCCAACACTTGAATGGCATGGGCAGTAAAAAACTCGATTTTCTCGAACTGATCGAGTTTTCCAGCAAAATCCACTGAAAAAAACTCAAACATCATGAAGGCTATTAACATCTTCAAATGGACCTCTGCCATTGACTTCTACATGACCTTGAAAGGTTATAGATGGAGTATTTTCTGATTCAAGCTATTTCCAGGGTCGGGGTATAATAAATCTCAAAATCTTTTAAACCTGAAAATGTGAATTTTGGCCCAAAAAAAACCCCAGAATTTTTGTGGAAAACACAATTCGAACTTTAATAAATCTGCCCTTCAATGTTTACATGATCTAGTAGACTTAAGGTATGAAGATCAAAGTTATGGAAAGATCCATTATCCAGAAAACCCAAGATCCCGAGCATTCTGGATAACAGCTCGCATACATGCATAACATTTATTATGATATCCTGAAAATGTGAATTTTAGCCCAAAAAAACCCAGAATTTTTGTGGAAAACACAACTCGAACTTTAATAAATCTGCCCTTCAATGTTTACATGATCTAGTAGACTTAAGGTATGAAGATCAAAGTTATGGAAAGATCCATTATCCAGAAAACCCAAGAACCCGAGCATTCTGGATAACAGCTCGCATACATGTATAACATTTATTATGATATCCTGTATCTGTGTTTATGTGTAATGTAGCCCAAAACCTCAGAACGAAGGAAAGTCCATGGTTAATTATATGGAGTCTAGCATATAGTATAAGGATAATTATTATTATATAAAAAATATTTCCATGTTTGCCATGTATATTGCCTTTAAATGGTTTAAAAGAAATGTTTAACTTGAACACTAATTACCTTTGGACACTGGAATCTTTGTATATTTGAAAAAAAATATATAAAAAATTCAAAAACAATATCCGATGTACCGTATACTTTTCTGCATAGCAAAAGTCACTGGGGTTCATTTATCAACACTGGGAACATTTGCAGCATGGCATCTATTGAAATGTTGGTTTTTGGTTTTTTTTGGTTGTCATGGTTTTCTGCCCAGGTGCAAATTTGCCCAGTGTTGATTTATCAACCCATCTGTTTCAGAGTGATAATAATGCCAAGAATATTGAATTTAAGTCTTTGATGTTTCCCCATACCTAATCATTGGCTGCTTTGGCAATGGAGGCTGATCAGGATTCGGAGGCGTGTGAGGTTTTTTCGTCACTTGCTTATAAATATTTCTTGCTGTGACGCCAATCCACAGTACTGTACACAGAGTAGAATAATGCAAAACGATTCCAACCTGCAGCAAAACAAATAAATTGGAAATAAATCAGTACTTTCTGCAAGCTAAGCATACTAGTGATGTGAAAGTATTTTTCCATGAAACATCACTACAATGTATTTCGCTCTATACACATAACAGTATACTTAGTATTATCAGAAATGTGGCTCTCCCATGGGTGCCAGGTTTGCCCTATTACATACAAAGTCATATATGGGGTTGTTGAAGCCTACACATAAATACACATATTTACACAACAGTAATAACCCCTTTCAACTCTATGAACCATTAAATTATTAATATTACTATTACTCCGAGAGACTTCTCCCAATCGATATAGATCGACCAAGTTTAAAATTCCCGTTGGATTCAGGGCCATGTCGGTTCGATGATGCTGTCCTTGGTCCAACCACCTGTATTCTCAAGGTGTCCATACCGGGGAGAAAACCACTCATTTGGTGACCTCACAAAACGAGCGAATCTCTGCATGTATGGCCACCTTTATGAGTGCTATATTGATTACTTGCTATTTAAAAGATTGGGCAGATAAGCTTTGATGTCCATGAATTTGGACTGATACCCATATTCATTTTTGGGATATAACCCTAGCTGGTGAAGGGAAGACAGTTACTTTATATAAATTAGATTGTCTTCCTAATACCATCTTGCAAGTGACTTCATCCTACCCAAAACATCTCATACACAGATATACTGTATGTTCTTATTTCACAGGTATAGGCTACACTTAGGGGCCGATTCACTAACTTCGAGTGAAGGATTTGAAGTAAAAAAACTTTGAATTTCGAAGTGTTTTTTGGGCTACTTCGACCATCGAATGGGCTACTTCAAAGGATTCGAACTAAAAATCGTTCGACTATTCGATAGTCGAAGTACTGTCTCTTTAAGCTGTCAATAAACTTCAACCCTATAGTTCGCCATCTAAAAGCTACTGAAGTCAATGTTAGCCTATGGGGAAGGTCCCCATAGGCTTTCCTAAATTTTTTTGGTTGAAGGATAATCCTTCGATCGTTGGATTAAAATTCTTCGAATCGTTCGATTCGAAGGATTTAATCATTCGATCGAAGGATTATTCCTTCAATCGTTCGATCAAACTATTTGCACTAAAATCCTTCGACTTCAATATTCGAAGTCGAAGGATTTTAATTCCCAGTCGAATATCGAGGGTTAATTAACCCTCGATATTCGACCCTTGGTGAATCGGCCCCATAAGGGTTTAGAAAACGTTGATTTTGGTTCATTCGTCTAATGTAAATGTTATACCCTCTTCCTTTCTCTCTTTGGTACTATACCTAGGGTTGTCATAATAAGGGAAGATTTTCGTCTTAGTCCATTGTTTATCCTCATCTATAACCCTCAGTTTCAACAAATCAAAAGAATCATTAACAAGTTATCTTGCCATATATAGGCACACCCCAAACTCGATATTGTCTTAAATTCTGGTTGTAAATGTATAAGAGAAATTGCACTTTGAAGAAGTTTTTTTGATGCTGGCGACCGTTCTTTTGATGCCGGCGGATTTTTCGCTGGCAAATATTCGTGGCTGTTTCGTGAATTGCGGGAATTCGCCGTGAATTCCCGCCTGCCGAATAAATTCGCCCATCACTAATTAGGGGATATGCTATCCTTTTAATGACTGATAAATC
The DNA here is from genome assembly GCF_017654675.1 of Xenopus laevis. Taxonomy (NCBI): domain Eukaryota; kingdom Metazoa; phylum Chordata; class Amphibia; order Anura; family Pipidae; genus Xenopus; species Xenopus laevis. Next base: position 22,023,007 of record NC_054383.1, read on the forward strand.
TGATTGGAATAGTTAAAATATGGATTTGATATTGCAAAAACATATTAATTAGTATAGGTTCCGTTATCCAGAAAGCTTATGGAAAGGCTGCCTCCCATAGACTCCATTATAATGAAATTATTCCAAATGTTTAAAATTACATCCTTTTTCTCTTGATCCTTTTTGAATGCAAAACAATCCTATTGGGTTTATTTAGGGGGTTATTTACTAAACTCCGAATGCAAAAATCCCGAAAAAAAATTGTGATCTTTTAGTAAAAAATCTGAATTTATTATACCCCGAGGATCGAAAAGTCAGAATCAGAAAATTCGGCATCTCAAATCTGCCGAGGTTGCATATAAGTCAATGGGAGAAGTCCCAATGATTTTTTGAGGTGCGCTGTGTTTCTGAGTTTTCGGGAAAAAAGCATACAGAATCTGAGTTTTTAGGTTATTAGATCTAATAATAAATACACTGAAAAAACCCATACGGATTAGATTAGAGTTTGTGGCTGGAAATGTTGAGATAAATTCGGACTTTGATAAATAAGCCCCTTAATGTTTAGATTTTTTAGTAGACTTAAGTTATGGAGATCAATTATAGAAAGATCCGTTAACCGGTAAACCCCAGGCCATTAGCATTCTGCATAACAGGTCCCATACCTGTGTATGGGTTCAAGCCAGATTTATCTTTGATGTATACCCAGGAATATTAGGTCAAGTTATATCTATAGAAAGGTTGGCTTGTATTTCTGTAGGACCACCATGCATCCCACAATGAATGAATTTTGAAGATGATGGAGCAATATATTAGATTTTACTTAATCCAATACTTTTACTTATTTTAATTGTGCTTATGACAGACTTTGCCTTTTATGGAGAATGAGGTCTTGCTATATCCTATACTGCCCTGCTGACAGATGCATTCCTCCTAAATATAACTTTTATGCTAATCTCTTTCATTATAAAAAAATAACGTCTTAAATTCCGAATCTCTTCTGCAGCCAAAACTGTCAGTTCAAACATTTATCAGGCACTAACTATATTTGTTAGCTGCATGTAGTGGATATAGTTCCAGTTTAAAACGGCTGACGCGGATCCCTAGAGCCTACGTTCTGAGTGAAAGCCTCCCATCAATAATTCCAAATAAATAAGAATATTGTCAGTAGCCAACAAAGGTAAAACACTGATGCTTACTTCTGTAACTCAGGGAATTACAGATTATCATTTGCATGCAAATTTAAAACAACCAAAAAGACTTGGGGGTTGTTTATCAACATTTGTATTTTTTACCACAATTTTTACCACAAGTCTATGGGGTAAATTTATCTAAGAGTGAAATTCCGCAGCTCTCAATTTATTTCTATGGGATTTTGAAAGGCGTATTTATCAATGGGTTAAAGTGAAAGTTCACCCTTTGATAAATACGCCTATAAAAATCCCATAGAAATGAATGGAGAGTGGTGGAATTTCACTCTAGTGGCGGAACTTCACTATTAACTTCACTCTTTGATAAATATACCTCTATGGGAGATGTTCTTTCCGTAATTTGGAGCTTTCTGGATAATGGGTTTCTTGCTAACAGATCCCATACCTGTACCTGTGGTTTTCCAGGCAATGGATCTTTCCATAATTTGGATCTTCATACCTTAAGGGCAGGACTACATGGCCGATTCCACCGCGCTGCGCAAAATTGCAGGCGTCACGTCTGATGCGACGGAAATAAGGTAAGCAATTCAATTGTCGCGTCGCAGCACTGATGCGATGCGACACGACTGTCGGATGCAGACGCTGCATGCTGCGTCTGTATCCGACAGTCGTGTCGCGTCGCATCAACAATGCGACACAATCCGACACTTCCATTACTTACCTTGTTTCCGTTGCATCCGACGTGACGCCTGCGGTTTTGATCGGATCGCAGCGGAATCGGCCGTGTAGTCCTGCCCTTAGTCTACCAGAAAATCATGTAAACATTGGTTTTGCTTCCAATAAGGATTAATTATATCTTAATTGGGATCAAGTACAAGCTACTGTTTTAAAATTCTGGATTATTTTGCGAGATGGACTTAATTCAGAGATTTCTGGATAATAGGCTTCCGGATAATGGATCCCATACCTGTATTTGCATTTTTTTACTCTTTTATTCAGTGGCATTTTGTTTATATTTGGATTTTTTTAATAAATATGGTACCATTCGTGTTTTTTAACTGTGAGTTTTTTCAAAGTAAAAGAAGAATGGCACAAATCCAAATTTTGATAAACAGGCCTCCCCATTTACTAAGCAGTGTTCCATTGTGAAGCAATGTACCTATGTGATTTTTCTGCTCTTTATAGCATAACCCTGCACTTACTGTAAAATGGAATATTTCTTACAGTTGTCCTTAGGGTTAGAGCAAATTGTGCAGATTAATTAAAGGACATTATTATATACAATGAAGGACAATTCTATATTGATTTGGTTCCCGTTGCTGTTGATTTTTTATTCCAGTATCCCTGCTAATAAATCATATTAAACACTTTCCTTTGCATGAGAATTACTCAGGCCTATAACACTATCGAGTAAATACTTTGTATTCTTGAGCATTATTCATAGTTAATAGAGAATGGTATTAAAGTTTTACGCTCCAAGTGAGTGAAAAAAATCGGCAATTGATAAATGCAGTAACAATGTTTTGTAAAATGTAAAAAGTATTTAGTAGGACATGTGTAGCCTAATGCGTTTCGTGCCAAATAGGCACTTACTCATAGGCTCTATGAGCCTAGGAACTATTTGTCACCCAAAGGTAGCAAAGATTTACCGTGGGAGGTGATAAAACGTCCCATGTGCCATTGCCCTAAAAGGCACAATGTCTAGTTACTAATAGGAGACACTCAGATGTTTGCTTTTCAATAGGTGACCAGCAAATGCTACTGGTTGCTATATGTGACTAGACAGGTAGCAAACGTTGCGCATGTTATTACATTACCCTCCCTATTCTAAAGCATAAAGTTAGACAGGGTGCGGTGTCTTGAATGGCAATTAAAAGATACAATCTGATCAGCAACTTAAACTTTTTCCATTATTTAAATTGATCCTGTCATCGGAAAACATGTTTTTTTTCAAAACACATCAGTTAATAGTGCTGCTCCAGCAGAATTCTGCACTGAAATCCATTTCTCAAAAGAGCAAACAGATTTTTTTATATTTAATTTTGAAATCTGACATAGGGCTAGACATATTGTCAATTTCCCAGCTGCCCTTGGTCATGTGACTTGTGCCTGCACTTTAGGAGAGAAATGCTTTCTGGCAGGCTGCTGTTTTTCCTTCTCAATGTAACTGAATGTGTCTCAGTGGAACATGGGATTTTACTATTGAGTGTTGTTCTTAGATCTACCAGGCAGCTGTTATCTTGTGTTAGGGAGCTGCTATCTGGTTACCTTCCCATTGTTCTTTTGTTTGGCTGCTGGGGGGAAAAAGGGAGGGGGGTGATATCACTCCAACTTGCAGTACAGCAGTAAAGAGTGATTGAAGTTTATCAGAGCACAAGTCACATGACTTGGGGCAGCTGGGATATTGACAATATGTCTAGCCCCATGTCAGATTTCAAAATTGAATATAAAAAAAATCTGTTTGCTCTTTGAGAAATGAATTTCAGTGCAGAATTCTGCTGGAGCAGCACTATTAACTGATTCATTTTGAAAAAACATTTTTTCTCATGACAGTATCCCTTTAAGCACAAAAGGGACTTATTAAAGAAATTATATTTTACTTCAACACAATCTACTATACTAAATTAGATGCGTCATTTTGGGCAGAAAAAATACATAAAAAATATATTGGTGAAAGTAATCCCTGAATGTTGCAATAATATTTTAATATGCTGTGTGTTGCAGGGTCGGACTGGGCTGGCGGGACACCAGGAAAAAACCAGATGGGCCCCCGGCTATTGTGGACCCTGCTGGCCCAGATCTGTGGGTTCTTCCTGCCACAACCTCCCTTTGTCGGGTGGTCACGGCAAAAACATTGCGCACATGCGGCGCAGCTCGATGGTGCACTTACGCAGCAGAGAGGGGGGCCCTGGGACAGCAGCCTCCGTGGACCCCAGGCCCCCCAGGCCGACCCTGGTGTGTTGCCAGTATACAGGAAGTGCAACGTATATAAGAGAGAGCTAGAAATGTAAAATCTACGGCTTCAATGCTTACAATGTTAATTTTATGATCAATCGGAGGCCCCTTTATTGACATTCTCATTTTTGTGGTTTTAGAGGCTTTTGAAAACAAAAAATAGTTTACTAGCGAAAAAAAAATCTGAAAACCTCTAAAAGTCTTAATGGCTAAACAATGGTCCAATGGGATCAACGCAGCTCCCATTGACTTCTATAGGAACTCAACTTGCTTTTTTTTTTTTCATGGTTTTTATAAATCTCCATTTTTTTGAGAAATTGTTTGAGGAAATTATGTGAAATTCAAATGGTAGTAAATAGGCCCCTTAAAGGGCTAAAATCAAATCTAGCACCTATTGCTGAAGGTATAACATTGTCATTATTTGATTTATATTCAATAATTTATTTTAAAAAAAAAATGGGTTCTTACAATAATTTAAGAAGCAAAGGGTCACAGAACAAATATCAGATTGGAGGGTCCAACAGACCCAAACAGCCCATCTACAATATTTGCGTAATTAGCATAGAGGTATACAGGTTATAGGTGCACACAACTACCATTGATTCCAAGATGTAGCCTAAAATTATGGATGCGGGGGCTTTATGGAAAAACGCAAGTGATGGGCGAATCTGTGCAGTTTCGCTTCATCGTAAAATTTGCGAATTTACCATGAAATCCGCAAAATGCAAATAGGTGTCAAAATAATAGGTGTCAAAATAATTTTGACAAGCGCTGATTTTTGACGCGAGCATCGTTTTTTTACGCGCAACTATTGCTTTCAAGTCACTGGATGTCCGAATAATTTTGACGCGTGACAATTTTTATTTGACACGGCGGGTTTTTCATTGTCACCGCAGTTTTGCGAATTAATTCGATTGCGGTAAAACACAGAAATTCGCCGCAAATTTGTGTCTGGTGACTTTATTCGCCCATTACTAAAATACACTGGTTCATATTTTGTTCTTAGCTACTGGTGGTGTCCAAAAATCTATTTTTGAAAACCATTTACAGTGTTATAGTGTCTGGTATTTAAAGCAGCTTATGAATGTTAATTAGAAATCTTGGTGCTTTATTCAACTGCATGTTAACATTTAAGCATCAGGTGCATCAATGGTCAACTTCTCATTCTTCCGCCTGAGCAACATATCCCTGATTATACATTTCATTCCATCTAAAGACCTTTACATTTAATCCATGCATCTGTAAGTTTACGCTTGGTATACTCTAGTGCCCTTTAGCCGGCTCTATCAGATTGATTTTACCTTCATTTTATTAGCATATGTTATATTTAAATAAAAATTATTTTTTTATTTCCCTGGAAGGCTCACACGTCACATGGTGATTAGTTTTACTATAACGTGTGCGTGCAGATAACTTTGAATTTAGAATGTAATCACTCTCATTATAATTAGGCTATTAAGTCATTTCTAAATATCTTCTTATTAAAGGGGTGGTTCACCTGAAAGTTAACTTTAAGGGGCTGATTCACTAAGGGTCGAATATCGAGGGTTATTTAACCCTCGCTACTCGACTGGGAATTGAAATCCTTCGACTTCGAATATCGAAGTCGAAGGATTTAGCGCAAATAGTGCGATCGTGCGATCAAAGGATTATTCCTTCGACCGAACGGTTAAATCCTTCGAATCGAACGATTCGAAGGATTTAAATCCAATGATCGAAGGAATATCCTTCGATCAAAAAAAAGTTAGGCAAGCCTATGGGGACCTTCCCCACAGGCTAATATTGACTTCAGTAGCTTTTAGATGGCGAACTAGGGAGTCGAAGTTTTTTTTAAAGAGACAGTACTTTGACTATCGAATGGTCGAATAGTCGAACGATTTTTAGTTTGAATCCTTCGATTTGAAGGTCGAAGTAGCCCATTCGATGGTCGAAGTAGCCCAAAAAAAACTTTGAAATTCGAAGTTTTTTTACTTCGAATCCTTCACTCGAAGTTAGTGAATCGGCCCCTAAGCGTGTTATCGAATGGCCAATTTTTTCATTATTTTTCATTTTCATTATTTATTTTTTAATAGTTTTTCAATTATTTGCTTTTTTCTTCTGAGTTGATCCAGCTTTCAAATGGGGGTCACTGACCCAATCTAAAAAAAACAAATGCGCTGTAAGGCTACAAATGTAATGTTATTGCTACTTATTATTACTCCTCTTTCTATTCAGGCCTCTCCTATTCATATTCCAGTCTTGTATTTAAATCAATGCATGGTTACTAGGGTAAGTTGGAACCTAGCAAACAGATTGCTGAAATTGCAACTGGAGAGCTGCTGAATAAAAAGCTAAATAACTCAAACACCACACATAATAAAAAATGAAAAACAATTGCAAATTGTCTCAGAATATCACTCTCTATATTACATTAAGGGGGTTACTTTTCAAAGGTTGAGTTGATTTTTCCCAGAAAAATTCAAGTTTTCAAGGGTATTTTTTTAGTCAAAACTAATTTTTCTAGATTTATTATACCCCGAAGCTACAAATAGATTCGTTTTTTTTGTTGGGTTTCACTCGAAAACTCGATCAAGTTTTTTTTCACCAAAAACTTGATCAATTAGAGTATTCAAGTTTTTACACCCCAAACTCACTGATTTGAGATTTTTACATTCAAGTGTTTTCATAAATTAGAAAAGATTCATTCGAGGTATAAAAACAACCTCACAAACCTCTAAAACTCAACCTCTGATAAATAATCCGCTAAGAGTTAATTTAAAGCTGAACAACCCCCTTAAAAAAGAGAAAACACTTAGGGGCCGATTCACTAACTTCGAGTGAAGGATTCAAAGTAAAAAAAAATCGAAGTTTTTTTTTGGGCTACTTCGACCATCGAATGGGCTACTTCGACCTTCGACTACGACTTCGAATCGAAGGATTCGAAGTAAAAATCGTTTTGACTATTTGACCATTCGATAGTCGAAGTACTGTCTCTTTAAAAAAAACTTCGACCCCCTAGTTCGGCATCTAAAAGCTACCGAACTCAATGTTAGCCTATGGGGAAGGTCCCCATAGGCTTGGCTAACTTTTTTTGATCGAAGGATATTCCTTCGATAGTTGGATTTAAATCCTTCGAATCGTTCGATTTAATCGTTCGATCGAAGGAATAATCCTTCGATCGATCGATCGTACTATCTGCGCTAAATCCTTCGACTTCGATATTCGAAGTCGAAGGATTTTAGTTCCTAGTGGAATATCGAGGGTTAATTAACCCTCGATATTCGACCCTTAGTGAATCGGCCCCATAGATCATGACGCCAGTCCAATGACAAATTGAGACCTTGTGCAATTAATTTTACTCCTGAAGCAAATCAGACCCACAACCAAAAAATTGCTTTTCAACACAAACATGGAACTACAAATATAGAACAAAAAAATAAAACTTCTCATTCCCAGTAACATCTCTATCTACTAAACCATTTGATACCAATTATACTCATCTCTCAATGGGTGGAGAAAGGAATCACTGCAACTAAAAAGCTCTATTTCGCATTTACCCTAAAAACATTTGAGGAGTTGGTAAACTGAGTAATACACATATATCCAGATAACTCATTCGCTAAGTTCCCACCGACAACATGAAAAACCGAGACACTGAACCGTTATGGAAAATATTTGGCTGGTTTATCCTCTCCGACTGCTACAAAGTGCAACTGCTCGATAGTGAAAAATAAAAACTTCCATACATATTACAATACGAGGGAGAACAATGGAATAAATAAAAGATGCCCTTACAAAATCAAAAAGAGTGACCAAAGGCAGGAACCAAATAGAAAGCCATACCAAGATAGCATACCATCAAATTATCCAACACTCTGGGGCAGATTCACTAAAGGGCAAATTGTCGCCAGCGACTTATTCGCACACTTCGCCAGAAGCAAATTCGTTACAACTATGCTAATTCACTTAAATACGAGGTTGCGTCCTGGGTGCTGAACGCTGGTGAATTTTGCTAGATATACTTCTTCAGTGTGAGCATTTCATAGCAAAGATTCACTAGCGTTTGTTTGTGCCTAGCGAAAATTCACTCGTAATCTTACACCTAGGTCAATTTGAATAGAGGAGGCGCATAAAAGTCATATACACGTCTTTTTAAGAGATGGTATAAATGCTTGGAGTGGCCACTTATTATTACAAATGTCCAAGGGAGCTTAATAAAGACATAAAAGCTCCTCTAATGCCCTAGACATGAGCCCACCATAAAATATATGTGGCATGCCCGTCATCTGTGTTAAAAAAATGTTCAACCAAAAATCTTTAATAGTTCGGACCTTTGAAGACAATTCCGTTTTAAAAATAGAAACATTGCCAGCGTTTTTTTTATGACTTTCCGGGGTACAGGATATGATGTCACTGCCATCAGATTGAGGAAGATGTAGCTTTGTTTTATCAGTTTGCCTGGTTTAAGGTGGCAAAGGAAACTCTGACGAGAGAGGTAACGTTTCGTAAAATCCGCAGCCTAGTGAATTTGTGGAGCAACGACCATTCGCCAGAGCCAAGTGATAGAGTGTGAACAAGCGATAGCAAAGGTCTCTTTCGCTAGCAAATTGTCGCCTGCGCCTGTGAATTGCCGATGTCCCTGCGGATGAGATTTCTGGCAAAAAGTCGGTAGCGTTAGCCCCTTTAGTAAATCTGCCCCAATGATGGTAAGGATTTGGCCAAAAAGGCATAATGTTACACATAGGGTGGCAATGCCTGACTTCTATGGTAATAAGTAGTTCAAATATCAGGTAATTTACAACACTTGGTTAATTTCAAAGAAGCCACAAATGTCAGTACTGCCACAACAGCTTCACAAGCTCTAATATCAAAATACAATTCTGATTTTCAAATAAAAATGAAGGTGTTCACTGTTAGGAGCAACTAATCCTATCAACAGTTTAATAAAAAGGCAAAAAAAACCCCAAATAATTTAAAAATTAAAAAACAATATCAGAATAAATAAATAGCTATTGACCCTTTGAGTTTAAGCTACAGCAATGTTTGTCCAATGCTCTCTGCATTGTTTACATTTTTAAATTAAATGACAACAACATGTCACATGAGTATTGCTTGTGCTGGGGTTGGTATTTGTTCTTTTTGATTCTATCATTTGCAAGTTAAATGAGGTGGCAAGGATCATGTTTTTTCTGGTTTAATAAAGCCATGATGGGATCTCATCTACTAAATATGACCTCTATGTCTTCTGATGGATATGTTATCAACCTTTGCAATAATGGGGAGGGGTATCTCTGTATCTCTACAGGCTTCCTAGAAATGGAAACAGCTATCACAATTTGAGAGCTGGGATATTATATAGATAACCATAGATAACCAGGTAGACAGACAAATAAAGATCGGCACATTTTGCCTTTTAGGTTTGTAGGAACATGTCATTTATTTATTAAAAACTGCTAAATAATATACGGATTAATACCACTAATTATTAGTGGAGGTCCTGACTGGTGGAAAAAAATCATAGGGATATGGACAAGGTAGAACTAAATAGGGAACCTGGTAATATTCAGTTATTCTACTGCTTCAGTCAACTCTTAGGGGCCTATTTATCAACAGTCAAATTTTCGTGGTTTTAGTGGTTTTTGAAACCTCGACTAAACTCATAAATTTCAAAACTACAAATGTCGTGAGATTTTTTATAAAATCCAAATTAAAAAAGTCTGAACGGAAAAGAGAGAAGAAAAAGAGAAGAGAGAGAAGAAGATGGCGCCAGTGAACTCCGATGTGCTGAATCTGCAACGAGGGGTAAGTAAAGAATTAGGGGCATTTACCGAGGGTAACACCTAGGCTTAGGGGGAGCAGGGAGGGAGTCTATGTTGTTTAGGGGGGGTAGGTGATTTTAATAAAAAGGGTTTGGTTCTCCTTTAAGTTCTTTCTTTTTTTGTAGAAACAAAAATATTATTGCATGTGAGAGTTAAATAAAATGAAAGAGAAAAACCCCTCCCTTTCCCAAATGACAAACACATTTTCTTTATACACATAATAATTTATAAAAGACAACATGTTTTTTGCAGAAAACATGCAATTATAGCTCAGTTGTTAGGGCACAATTTGCTAATGTTGTTTCACAATGAGAAACTATTCTGCAACCTTCATCTAGCTTGTAAATGCACGGAACAAAGAATGGAATATTTTTAGTTTTTGTGTGTGGCCATGTGGAAGAATCAGAAGTGACAGGATGAGCCTACATTTTACCTAAAGCCAACAATTGACTCAAAATAAATGTATTGTGTCAAATTACTTTTGCAATAAATATTTAAGAACCTGGAAAAAAAAGAAAAACAATCCTTGGACAGAAAATACCCCTTTTTCATTTGAAGTCAGGGTAATGCATAATATTTATTAAATCAGTAGTAAATTGCAGATGAATTGCATGACTAGGAACTTTTCAAATTTTTACAGCTTCAGCGAAACAGATGGATCCAGATTTATCCAACTGATTGTCAAGTTGTTCTTGTTCTTCTTGTAGCAGAAATAAAGGGCCAGATTCAATTTAGTAAGAAAAGGGGTTATCACATTAAAACTCATGGACGAGATTCAATTTGAGATGCAATTTAATTCAGAAAAACTTATCTCACTGTTTATCACTGTTTATCTATTGGAAAAACTGGAAATGAATTAGGAGAAAAGTTGTTTCTCCTCGAATTGAATCTCGTCTATGATTTTTTACGTGATAAGTCATGAGATAACTTTTTCTCACAGAATTCAATCTGGGCCAATGTGAGATATCTATTTGTGGAAGGTTGGGACTGAGGACCTACTGGTTGAGTGGGTTTGGTCCAACTGCAGAAGATTGCCTTACACTGACAGCTGACAGCCTCAATTCATAGGCATATGTCTGCCCCCTCTAGTGATGCCAGAGATGGACATGGGTCTATAAATGAAGCTGTTGCACCAGGTTGGGTAGGCTTCAAGTAGGGAGCGATCAGGTTAGGGTCAGGTGTGGTTGTGGTCAACCCACACATCACTAATGGATAGGATCTTCTTGACCAGTTATAAATGTTTATTATAGTTTCATGGAAAGAAAAATACAATTTTAAAATGTCTTGCCAAATCATTTCCATTATGCTTATTGGGGTGGCAAAATTGAGCCAGAGATGAGAACCCTTAAGAAAAACATTTTTTGTGAATAGATCTTCTCTTTTGTATACAAAGCAGAAGGAGTACTGGCAAGAATTTGTAGGGGACATGAGGAATCCTTCTCCTGTTTGTCTGCCTGTGACATCATCCAGCCCACTTGCATGCTGGATAACTTTCCGATTGGCTGGGAACCCAAGTGCATCCTTGGGAGAAAGGGTGTGCCTGACTTTGGAGCCAAATGCACGGGGTCTCCCAGAGAGAGAGCTGAGAGAGGCAGCATGAGTAGCTGTAAGACTGTATGGTACAGAGAAGCTGTTGAATCTGGGGAGATTGAGCCCAGCCAGTCCCCTGCCAAGCGGATAGAAACTCAGAAGGAGAAAGGTGCCGCTAGTGAGATTGATTCTGCTGCAGTGAGTGAGCCACCCAAGGGAGGATCTTGGCATGGATAGAAGTGTGGAGCTCCATACTGAAGACAGGTCTTAACCATTTACCTGCTAAGAGGGAGCTGCTGCCAACTTCAAAAGGGAGAGGTACTTTTGGGGAATAAGGTACCACTACCTGGGGAATAAGAGCTCTGGGGAAGGGACAATCATTTGAACTGTGTGGTTTATTAACCCCTTCCGGAGCATTGGGACTGTGACATTTAACAAGGACTGTGTATTCGTTGCCCAAGTGTTTACTATACCAGTTTATATAAAGTTTAAATTTGTTCATTTGCAAACTGTGTGTTTTATTATTCCTAGTGGAACCCCCCTGAGGTGTGTTCCTCAGTGTTCACTAGGTGGAGGCACTACACTGTAATTCCCAGTTCCCAGTACTTTTCATATGCAAAAGGGACTCAGGGCTCTTAAAATTTCCATTTTCAAGGAATACTCTGTAGTCTGCCACTGGATTTTAAAGCACCGGGCAGATCAGATCCCAACTACAGATCAGTGTCACCCTTATTAAGGCTCATCAGTGTAGTGCAGGGTTTTCTAATCAGCATATCCACATTTCCATTGAGGAAGCCCTAATTCTTATCCAAACTAGAGAGACTCCTGGAAAGGAAACCCAGTTCTGATCCTAAACATCTATTTTCCTGTAACTCTCTATAGGCTATAACTCATATGTTGGCCATTTATCACATGACACACATGCTAAAAGTTTAGAATTATCAAGTGCCTGAAAAATAGTTTGCAGCTCATAAAAGAGTTCATCAATTCTTCCAGATATCCATAGCAAAAACAACCACACAAGAAAGCAAAAAAAAAAAAAAGTAATGCAGAATAGAATATAATTCCCACATGCGCACTACCCAGCTGTTCTTTTCAAACAACTCTCCTCTAAGATAATATAATCTTCTTATCCAAACTGGTGTGCGCAAAATAAAAATTTAAAGTGCCTATTTTTCTGTGTTAAAAGCTGAAATGGAAATTGCAATAAATTCTACTTGTTATAAAACTGCCATATAGAAAGCATAATAGAAAATAACAATTTCTCGCTATACACAGTTTTTATGGAATGTGTTAAAATATGTCACCATTTCCATAATGTTTTATAAAAAATGAACTCAAGGAAAAAATATTTATCTGTATGTGCAAGGAATCAGGGAAAGTATGTTGGACACACTGGAGATTGACAAAATAATAAATAAAATAATATATATATATATATTACTATTTATTAAAAGGCTACCAAATACCGGCCAACCTTAGACTTATATGTCTCTCAGATGAAATGGACAGATATTGTTCCATGTGCCCATCCACACAACCCAAATAACATGGTTTCATTGCTTCACGCTGATTGTGCAGACTCTACTCATTTCCACATCTGTTGATGTTCCATTTAAAGTCTAACAAGGGGGATCAGCAGATGACATTTTTAGTTTGGGCAGGGTGACTGCTATTGGATCACATTTCTTGAAGAACATGGAGCCTATGGAGGTGGAAATCCACCCTAGAATCCCTTAAAGGGATGGTTCACCTTTAAGTTAACTTTTGGAGGCCCATTTACTAAGGGTCGAATATTGAGGGTTAATTAACCCTCGATATTCGACCATCGAAGTAAAATCCTCCAACTTTGAATATCGAAGTCGAAGGATTTATCGCAACTACTCGAACAATCGAAGGAAAATTTGTTCGAACGAACAAGGATTTTAATCCATCGATCGAACGATTTTCCTTCGATCAAAAAAAGCTTAGAAAGCTTATGGGGAAGGTCCCCCTAGGCTAACATTGCACCTCGAAGTAGCCTATTAAATGGCCGAAGTACCCAAAAAAAAAAACTTTGAAATTCGAAGTTTTTTTACTTCGAATCCTTCACTCGAGCTTAGTAAACTTAGTAAACCTTTGCTTACTGATAATGCGCAATGTCATAATCCCCAGGGACTAATTTTACATTGCTAGCAGTGCTAAACATTCACAAAAATGCCATTTTAAATAACGCTTGCAAATTTAAATGACATTCCCCCTTTTGACCCTAAATCTATGCACCTGTAGAGTGAAAGCTGCTCCTTAAATAGCCCTCCTGTTACTGATTGTGTGGGATCTAATCCTCATCTAGATGGTCAACATACATCTTGTTGTATCTTGTACTAGGGTTGCTAGGGTCCAAATTACCCTGGAAATGATGCCTTTCTATTATGATTTCTAGGGTAATTGGGCTTTGAGGTTGTGTTTTCGAAAATCAAAGTCAGGATTTCTGAATAAAAAGAGGTGGGCTGAACCCACGTTTGATAATGACCAGATACCCTCATATACTGAAGAGCTGAAAATGACACGTTACAATTCATTTTCCTGGAGCTCTTGGCTTATCTTGGGCTTTCGGTCCAATTGCAGATAGAAACCATAATAATCACACATTTGTATTCACACAATGATGCTATTACAATACACTGTCGTTTTATTTCAAATCAGCACATTTAAATTATCAAGCCATATTCATGTACAGCATGGCACAACACAATGCGTCTAGGGACAGGCAAGCTAAAAACAAGTGTGTCTGGATATTCTGTTCAAAGTACCCCAAAATCCAGTAGGAATAGTCCAATAGAAATGTGCAGAATATATTTCTGAAGCTTACTCAGGGGCTGATCTCTCAGTGTTATGGTTGATGCACTGGGACAAATTGCCTCTTCCAAGACATATACTTGGAAAATTGCTATGGGTAATGTTAACCTTTCGCAACACAAAATACTCTGCTATTACAAATACGGGAATTCTCATGATCTACAAACACATTGCTATGCAGCGTGCATAATAAAGAAACACATTGTAAACTGGGCTTTCCAATGACAGCAGCTGCTACTATAATAGTCCCTACATCCCATCCTACTACAGGACATAAAAAAGCAATACTTACAGATTGACAAACTATCGGATAATTTGTTCGGTTGATTCCTCCGGCAAACACCACAAAAGTGAGGGCGGTATTAAAACAGAAGTTAAGTAGCATATGCCATCCTTTCCTACTGATTCGAATTGTACTGCAGAAAAAAAGAGACACATAATAAGCATGGGCATATTACAAACGTCGGCATAATATTATATAAATGTTGTAGACATATAAGGGTTAATCAAAAGATCTTACACACCCTTATTTTTAAAACAAATCCAGAGACTCTATGGAACTCAACCTTATTGAGCAATGTTTCATAACAATGTAATCCCTGTTCCAAAAGAACTTTACCTTTTGCTTGGAAAAGGAACTCATGTTTTTCCTACATGTTCTTCAATAAAGATAAGTGGAGTCTCCAAAGTTCTGATGTTGCACTCCATTCTACGGGGAGTTCGGCACCTATTGATGGATGAAAATAAGGGTGTTACCTGGACACATTTTCTTCTTCGCAGCTCAGTGCTCACTGTTTAAAGTTGTTCTGCCAATTGCAACCTTTAAAACTCAAGACACTCTAGGGAACTTGAGACTTAAAAAATGTCTCCTTCCAATAGAACTTCACCTTTATAGAGCAACATTTTGGAACAACATGGGTCCCTTCCTCCAAGCATGGAAGAAAGGATATATGTTGTTCTGAAATGTTGCTCTATAAAAATGAAATTCTTTTTAGATCTTGAGTGCCTCAGAGTCTTTAGAGTTTTAAGATTGAAACTGCAATTGAGATGATGGTGACACTCCTTCCAGTGAGCACCGAGTTGTTCAGAAGGAAAAGGCGTTCAGGTAATAATTTGGAAAAGTGACAGCCTTATTTTTCCCCATGTTTAGGTGCTGAGCTTCCGATAAACTGAGTGTTACCTACAGAGACACCTTCTTAATGTTCATGCATGGTCATCACTTTAATGGACTCTGAGGTAATCCCTGAAACCTGCCACCTGAATACTAAATTATTGTCACATATTACAGGTATGGGACCCATTGTCCGGAAACCTGTTATCCAGAACGAGCTAAATAACAGGAAGGTCATCTCCCATAGACTCCAAATTGTTTTTGTTTTTCTCTGTAATAATACAGTAGAACAGTAGCTTGTACTTGATCTCAAATGAGATATAATTAATCTTTATCGGAAGCAATGTATGTGGTCTAGTAGACGTAAGGTATAAAGATAGAGGCTATGAAAAGATCTGTTATTTGGAAAACCACAGGTCCTGAGCATTCTGGATAACCGGTCCCACACCTGTACCCTAAACTTTAAGCTCAATTCTCCTTCAACAACTGTTGACTGTTTGAGAATGCTCTGGAAACAGTTTTCAGAAACAGCAGGAATACCAAGGGTTAGCCCCAGCTGCTATATGCTTGAATGAATGGAAGTTAACCTCAAAGAAGAAACTCATAAATAACTATGTGCTGCAGCATTGGTTTTGATGCAAATTCTAGAGGAGAAAGTGCTGAATAATAAATGTTCTACGGTTGTACTATAGCAAGCTGAATAAAGCAATGATTAAACAGTTCCAAGTCGTCTCAGAGTTCACTTTGCAAAGAATTTCATTTTTTGACTGCCGCATTCTTTTCTCCCAGGCAGAACTTCGGGATGTCGATTAGTTTATCATTTTATTTTAATTATCTTAATAGAAAACAATGTGTTTCTAGCCCCTCTGTTCCTCAAGATGTTACACTTCAGCAATTCGGAACATGTGCATATGCCCGGCTGTCAGCTTAATATTTTCTTCCCCAATTAAACTCATGTTGAGAAAACAAAATATTTAAGACACAAGGGTTTGTAAGAATTTTCTTTGCAAAAGAGCGTGTTTTCATCACTGTAATAGCTGAGGAAATAATGGAGTTTAAATATCCATCACTGGGAACATCTTTCCCCATCAGGAAATCGTGTATGGGAAATGGCACTGACTTGGAACAGCACTGGGACTATGCAATAACAGATAAGCAAGATGGCTACAATTTGCATTCATTTGAACTATGTTGTTGTATTGACTTGCTTGTGAGGTGGAATGGATTTAGGTGTCCATGACCTAAATCATTATAAAAAAATAATGAGGGCTTTATTATCAACTGCAAGTGTAAAAGTCAAATTACGGGCACAAAGTACAGCTCTTATTTTTGCACCTAAATGGGCCCTATGGTTTGACCTCTGTACAGATTACTGTAGCTCTTCTCTTTTATAAAGAAAGTGTATATTTTAGATACTTGTTGTTAATTAATTTGTGATTATTTTCCAGACCTTTAGGTTGAAACCCTACTCTTTTGACCAGCATTTGTTCAAGGCTTGTTTTAAGCCAGGTAAAGTTCAAAGAATATCAAGGATGGAAATTCACCCCAAATCTCACGCATATTGACCTACATGATGAACTTTTAAAAAGTATCAACCATCAACCCCAACATTCATCACTAACTCGTCGTGAGGCTGTGCTTCTAAAAGTATCTAAGATGACAAATAAGTAGTGATGGGCGAATAGATTCATCAGGCTCGGTATTCACGGCGAATTTCCGAGTTTTTCCGCCGGCGAATAAATTCACGAAGCTGTTCTTAAGAACATGGCATTGCTGCAAAGGCTCCAAACATCAAAGGACCCATCCTAACATTTCTATCACTTTTATATAGAAACAATACTAGTGGGCATCTTATTAAACTGTGAAAAATATCCATCTACCAGTGTAGAAAATCCTACTTTTGGTGTAAAAGTTGTAGGTCTGTCTGATGGGTTATTAAAGGGCTACAGTTATCAGAAAATACGTGTTTATGAATGTGATTATTTCTAATAGTAAAACAAATAATTGAAATAAAGGTATCTTGCTTTATCAAGGTACAGGTTCAAATCATGGAAAGGCCATCTCCCATAGATACCATTTTAATAAAATAATTCACATTTTAAACAATTATTTGCTTTTTATCTTTAAAGGGCATGTAAAGGCAAAAAATTAAAATCCCATTTTGACTTTGTGTAATTATAAAGAAACCTATCTCCAATGTACTTTAATTAAAAAATGTGTCCATTTTTATAAGAAACCTGACTGTATGCAGTGAAATTCTCGCTTCATTTACTGCTGTGGATAGAAATTGTCAGACGACCCCTAACTGCTCTGCAGGGAAACAATCATACTTATGAACAGCAGAGGGAGCCCCCATCTTACTTCCCAGACATGCAGAACTCAAGCAGCTTTGTTTGTTTCCCTGTAGAGCAGTCGGTGACTGTGTAGAGATTTGTATTGGATTTTATTTTTGCCTTTACATCCCTTTTACTGTTTCCAACTCCAGCTGCAGGGACAACGATCTTGAAGCCAGATTTAAACAGATAAACTGGGATTCTATTTGGAGGATTATTTTGCTGCAGCCACTGGTTCTGCAGAGTTGGAGAAAGTTTGTATTAAACAATACAAAAACTATAAAATCCACATTAGATTGCATGACAACACAGGACCCAATTCAGTCTGCCTATTCTGATTATTAATCAGTCTTGCTGTATTGCCTTCTGGCAGATATTATTGGCTTGTGCTGTTTTGATCATTTATGATGATCCCTAAGCTATTGTCCTACTGTAACTGAAGGAGTCGCAGTGGGACTTGGATCTTTACTATTGAGTGCTGTTCTCATATGTACCAAGGAGCTGTTATCTTGTGTCAGGGAGCTGTTATCTGGTTACCTTCCTATTGTTCTGTTGATGTGCTGCTAGTGGGGAGAAGGGAGGGGGTTATATCACATCACTTTGCAGCGTATCAGTAAAGAGAGACTGAAGTTTATCAGAGCACAAGTCACACGACTGGGAGCACCTGGGAATCTGACAACATGTCTAGCTCCATCTCAGATTTCAAAATTAAGTATTAAAAAAAATCATATTAATCAAAAATCATATTAAAAAAAAACATATTTCAGTGCAATATTAACTATGTTTTGAAAAATAAAAGCAAAATCCCTTTAAAGTTTAAAAATACACCTCCCATGACACTCTAGATTTAGCTGTCGTATTTCCTTATTCAAAATTTAGAATTTGGAGATTTTCAACATTTTGAGTTTGAAAAATTAAAATCATAAAGAAAATAGCATTTCCCCCCATGATTTTCTCAAATTGCAGAAAAAAAGTGCAATCTCTAATTTTAAAAAGTAGGCCCCTAAGGATAAGATTGAAGAATCAGAATTAAATGTGAGTTCATTGTTAATATGGCATAAACTCAAAACCCCCCAATTTATTTTTCTTGACCTCATAAACCAGCACTTTGCTCATAGTAAAAGTATTAATTGATACCAACTCAGACTGTATGTGTTCATTTTACAACTATGTTTCAAATGCAAAAAAGTAAAAATCAAGATCATTCTGGTTTTGGGGCAATCAGGCTGCATGCATATTCCAATGTCGTTAAATGATATGTCAGGCGTTTTTTGATTTAAATCAACATAAAAACAAGCTGGTAATCAAACAGCAAATCATAATTTAGCAGATAAAATGAATGCTCTGAAGATATACTTTTAGTGATGAACCTTACTCTTCGTCTTCTAAGTTTTCTTTTGCATAACAATCCCATCCCAAAGCTCTATATGTCATTTATTTGAGGGGTGGAATTTGAGGGACATCTATTGTTATAGCCAGCAATTGGATATATCTATATATATATCTATATATATATTGTTATATGGTTATGTAATAATATATACAGGTATGGAACCTGTCATCCAGAATGCTCGGGACCTGGGGTTTTCCAAATAAGAGATCTTTCTATAATTTGGATCTCCTTGCCTTAAAGGACAAATTAAACAAATTAAAAAAAAGACAAATTAAACTTTAAAATCGCAAAGTCTTTATTAAGAAATAACTTACCAAAACTCCGCTTGCGCTCCTCTTCAGTAAAGGCGACACAGCGAAGATCCATTGTGCGGCACTCGATTTCTCCTCCCTGGCTATCTCCTAAAAGAAAGGTAGGGAGGAGAAATCGAGCGCCGTACGATGGATCGCCCAAACGCTTTTTGAAGAGGAGCGCAAGCAGAGTTTCGGTAAATTATTTCTTAACAAAGGCTTTGCGATTTTAAAGTTTAATTCGTCTTGGTGGGGTTTTTTTTATGTATACTAACAAATTTGACTGGTCCTTTAAGGCTACTAAAAAATAATTTAAACATTAATTGAACCCAACAGGATAGTTTTACCTCCAAAAAAAGATTTTTTAGTTGGGATTAAGTACAAGGTGCTGTTTTATTATTACAGAGAAAAAGGAAATCATTTCTATAAATCATATGAAGTCAATGAGAGATGGCCTTCCCGTAATTTGGAGCTTTCTGAATAATGGGTTTCTATATAACAGATCCGATAACTGCAATTGAATAAATCTATTTCTTTAACTGTATCCATGGAGGTATGTCAATGATCTATTTATTATGATTTGTTGGTTTGCACATGGATTGAGGCTTAATGAATGGGTTTCTATGCCTTAACATTTGATACAGCAATTGACATTATTTTCATTAATGTACAGTTTCTTTTTCGGGATAGATCGGGTGCTCTAATCGAGCCAATCAGCTGCTATCTGGGCAATTGTTAGAATTTGTTTTGTGAAGCTTGGGTAAGCTTTTTCAATCACCCCCAAACCCATTTTCAAATCTTAGAAGAGAATTTAGAAAACATTTTCCTCTTTGTATTTTTGTTCTTGTTTTTGCTTTAGGCCTGATATGTTGGACTAGACTTGGAATTCTAGTCCAGAAACCTTTGGAGAAACTTTGTTGAAGAAGGAATTTACCCTTTACATTCCAATCTCGGGGAGGCCCATTTACTAAGGGTCAAATATCGAGGGTTAATTAACCCTCAATATTCGACCATCGAAGTAAAATCCCTCGACTTTGAATATCGAACTCGAAGGATTTACCGCAAATACTTCCATTGAACGATCGAAGGAAAATGCGTTCGAAGGATTTTAATCCATCAATCGAACGATTTTCCTTTGATCAAAAAAAGCTTCGAAAGCTTATGGGGAAGGTCCCCATAAACTAACATTGGTGCTCGGTAGGTTTAAAGTGCCATAGTAGGTAGTCGAAGTTTTTCTTAAAGAGACAGTACTTCAAATATTGAATGGTCTAATAGTCAAACGATTTTTAGTTCGAATCGTCCGATTCAAAGTCGAAGCCTATTCGATGGTCGAAGTACCCAAAAAAAATCTTTGGAATTCAAAGTTTTTTCAGTTCGAATCCTTCACTCGAGCTTAGTAAATGTGCCCCTAAGTAATTTCACCTTTAAATGAAAGACTAGGCAGATAAACATCACTGTACTCCTCTTTTGAAATACGTAAATGTGTCTGTAAACAAATCTATCTAAAAAAAAGAATAAAAAGGGAAAATATTAAAACAACAGTATTTAATTGAAATTTAGCCGATTCTTGAACTATCTGTACTTGCTGATACAGTATATCTTTGCTAAGGGAAGGCATCTGCCACAATTTCTATGAGAATGTTTGATTTCATCTAAGCTTCCATCTTGACAATCTTTCATAAAATGCCTGAGGCAAGACTTAAAGGGCATAAAAGGCCGTTTTCCACGTTTTTGCTCATTGATCATTTTGATGTACTGTATGCTCTCAAACAGTCTGACATAGGTATGTTTTATGTCAAATCGTGTTATTCCCGCAGCTTATCCACAGCTTGGCCAACTGTATTCCTGCCTGAATGCGACTGATCATCCGTATCTTAAAAATATAATAGGGCTTAATGGTCTTAATCTTATAAAGGTATGGGACCTCTTAACCAGAATGCTCATGACCTGAGGTTTTCCGGATAAGAGATGTTTCCCTTTTTTGGAATATGGATCTCCATACCTTAATGCTCATGACCTGAGGTTTTCCGGATAAGAGATGTTTCCCTTTTTTGGAATATGGATCTCCATACCTTAATGCTCATGACCTGAGGTTTTCCGGATAAGAGATGTTTCCCTTTTTTGGAATATGGATCTCCATACATTAAGTCTACTACAAACAATAGGATTGTTTTGCGTCCAATACGGATTAAATTATATATGGGATCCAGTACAAGGTATTGTTTTCTCATTATAAAGAAAAGAATTATGTGATTAAAATGGAATCCATGGGAGATAACTTTCTTGTACTTTGAAGCTTTTCTAGATGGGTTTCCATATAATGGGTCTCATACCTGTATTAATACAGTATATTAGAAGTCTTAGAAATCACACAGCATCGTGCATAACTACAGACCAAACTCCCATGCTGGCTTTTAGCTTATTTATTAATTAAAGAACTCGATTTAAGCGGACAACAGAAAAACTTGATAAAATCGAGCAAAACCCGGATCGATCTAATTTTTCTGGCTGTACCAGAATTGCTTGAATTTTTCAGGCTTTTTTTCAGAATTGCTCAAAATTTTCAAGTTTTTGGCCAAAAATCCAGAAAAAGTAGCATTCTCTGGCTAAATCCAGCGCAGACCAGGAACATTTAGATAGGCACCTCTTCCATTGACGTATACAAGACCTCAACAGGTCTGAGATGGTGGATTTTCATATTCAGACTTTTTGCTACATTGGCCTACTATAAATCTCAAAAAATTCAAGTTTTTTTCCCCGTTAAAAATTCAAGTTTTGAATCTGAAAAAAACATTTGGATTCTGATAAATAACCCCCGAGGTGTAATCTTATTGGGCCCAGTGACCTTATGAGCAATACTGGCACAAAGAATTTGATATTTTCTGCACAAAAGTAAAGTATGAGCATATATATGAGGTAATAGAGCAGAGATTAAGATTCACCCTGCTGGTGATGGAGACATACTCTAGACATAATTATGGCCGGCATTTGATAATCCATGGCAGAGTTCATGTATATTTGTCATTCCAGCATATCTTATCAACACCTTGATAAAGGCCCTAATGTGGGCTGAAACTTTGGATACACAAGAATGATTAATAAAATGTGATGGTTCACTGATATTGGAGTGCGGGTCCTTTTGAACGTTATAGAATATGATTTGGCCCAGCACCTGCAGCATTGCAATCAAAGAGTGCAAACATTTGGTTATGATATATATATATATATATATATATATATATATATATATATATATATATATATATATATATATATATATATATATATATATATATATATATATGGGAGCGATTATCTGGAAACCCACTATTCAGAAAGCTCCGAATTTCAGATAGGCCATCTCCCATAGACTCTATCTTATCCAAATAATCAAAATGTTTTTTAAATGATTTCCTTTTTCTCGGTAATAATAAAATAGTAGCTTGTACTTGATCGAAACCAAGATATAATTAATCCTTATTGAAAACAAACCAGCCTATTGGGTTTATTTAGGGGCACATTTACTTAGCTCGAGTGAAGGAACAGAATAAAAAATACTTAGAATTTCAAAGGTTTTTTTTTTGGCTACTTTGACCATCGAATTGGCTACTTCGACCTTGGACTATGACTTCGAATTGATCGATTCGAACTAAAAATCGTTTGACTATTCGACCATTCGATAGTTGCAGTACTGTCTCTTTAAAAAAAACTTCGACCACCTACTTCGCCACCTAAAACCTAGCACCAATGTTAGCCTATGGGGAAGGTCCCCATAGGCTTTCCTACCAATTTGGGATCGAAGGAAAATTGTTTGATCGATGGATTAAAATCCTTCGAATCGTTCGTTTCGAAGGATTTAATCGTTTTTTCCTTCGATCGTTCGATCGTACTAAATGCGGTAAATCCTTCGACTTCGATATTCGAAGTCGAAGGATTTTACTTCGACGGCCAAATATCGAGGGTTAATTAACCCTCGATATTCGACCAATAGTAAATGTGCCTCTTAATGTTTACATGATTTTCTAGTATGGCATGAGTTGAGGCATGAAGATCCAAATTACTGAAATATCCATTATCCAGAAAACCCCAGGTCCCGAGCAATCTGGATAACATGTCCCTTACCTGTATACTGTATATATATATATATATATACATAAAAATTGTAGAACGCCTCCTGCACTCACTTATCTGGGTTTGTTGCCCTGGTGCTAACAGGATATATGTATAAAATCGAATGAAAGCTGTTGCACAACAGGGTCTTGCAAAAAAAGTAATTATTTATTATTGCACAGATCGACGTTTCGACCCTCACTGGGGCCTTGACAAAGGCCCCAGTGAGGGTCGAAACGTCGATCTGTGCAATAATAAATAATTACTTTTTTTGCAAGACCCTGTTGGGCAACAGCTTTCATTCGATTTTTATATATATATATATATATATATATATATATATATATATATATATATATATATATATATATATATATATATATACATACATAACCAAATGTTTGCACTGTAAGCCAGTCTTCGATGGCAGTGGATGCTGGGCCAAATATATATACATACATATATATACCAGTTGCTTAAAATTGTGCAGTGCCATTTCCTATTTTTATATATATAATTATGATATGTTTATGTTTACAACACAAACAAACTTATTTTAGCTCTAAAAGAGGCGTTTTTCTTGTGGTTTATCTTGACCTTCTATTTGTCTACTCTATCTGATTGTCAACTGTGTTTTTTTTGTGCATGTATCGGGAAGGAGTACAATGGGATGACCTAAATCCAAAGAAAATCTGTGGCTTGACTCGAAGATTGTGTTATTCATCAATGCTCCCCAAGGAACATGAGCAGTTTTGTACAGAAAAAAAATGGCCTATTATTTAAAAATCTATGTGTGCACAGTTAGGAGAGCATTATTCCAACAATCAGCGCTATAATTGCTTCCAAAGGTGCATCCAGCAAGTATCGACTGAGATGGTATAACCCTGCCTGTTTCATTTCAGGTTTTGGAGTTTGAATCCATGTTTTTTTCTCATGTGAAATATTGTGGCTTGCTTGTAGTAAAAGCTTCAGCTGGGTATGTGCTAGAGACAAGATTCACCTGCACAAATGTGTGATCAGGTTTTGCTGGATCCCTGTGTTTTAACGGAGAAGAAAGGCTGCATTTACTTGGGGTTGCCAAAAGTTAGGCACCCCCAAGTGATTGTATATAATTACCAGTCACCCTGGGCCAGTACTCCTATCAGCAGAAAACTGCAATGGTCCAGGATTCCTGCGAGCACCGCGGAACGATCGGCTTACCGCTTCTTCTTTCTTTGCATGGGAGTGCATTCACAGCAGAGCGAAAAGCCAGGGGCGTAACTATAGAGGAAGCAGACCCTGCGCCTGCAGGGGTGCCCAGGAGGTATAGGGGACCCACAAGGCCCTAATTCATATACAGTTTCAATAAATATTGGTAAAACAAGTCAACTGCTAAAAATTTTGGGGGCCTGAAAAATAATTTGCTGTGGGGCCCAGTAATATCTAGTTACGCCACTGCGAAAAGCTGAACTTTAACAAAGAAGTCGGCTATTACGTTCAACTGCACATGCGTCTGCTCTGGGAAATTTGGAAAAGGAAGCTGATTGCTCCGTGGTGCTCGCTGGAAGAACCCCCAGACCAGTGCAGTTTTCTGCTGAGAGGAACACCTGCCCGGGTGTGAGGTAAGTACAGGTATGTACACTTGTGGGTACCTAACTTTTGGCAACCCCAAGTAAATGCAACCTTTCCTTCTCCTTTAAGGAAGCCTGATCACACATTTGTGCAGGTGAATCATGACTCTAGCACATACCCAGCTGCAGCTGCAGGGGTTGCTCACTTTTCAAACAATTAATTTTTGTTCAGTTCAGTTGTTTTCAAATTGTTCACCGGTATAAATAAAAACCTTTTTCAGATGCTTTCCATTTTTTATTTTTTACAGTTTTTCCAAAAATGTAAGTTTAATTTTCTTCTCTCTGGTGTTTGAGTCTGGCAGCTCAGTAATTCAGATGCAGATACATTAGTTGATACATTTCTCAGCAGCATCTCTGGAATATTAGCAACTATTGTATCAATTCTAACAGTTGCCTTGTGTGCCTAATGAAACCAAGAGATTCTGCTCATCAGGGACAAGGATAAGAAATGGCTTCCCATCCCAGAGCTGCTTTAGAAAGTCATAAGAAGGTGAAAAATGAAACTTTACACTTCAATTAGGATAGAAAATGGGAAGTAACTGGAAAAAGTCAGGAATTTTTTTGCAGCAGGCCTATTATAAATGTTGGTAATTATAACAAACTATACATGTCTGAGCACCATCCGTGTGTGTATATATCTATATCTATATATATATATCTATAGAATGTTATGGGTGTCCACACTCGATCTCATGTGGAATAGAGGTGCCCAATCAATATTAATATAATATGCAGTAGGAATGGATCAGCACACTCATTGTAGTAGTGAATAAAGTGTTTTATTGGTAACACAACATTGTATCCAACGTTTCGGTCCCACCTTGGGACCTTTCTCAAGGGTGCATCCCCAGGTGGGACTGAAACGTCCGATACAATGCTGTGTTACCAATAAAACACTTTCGGGGGAATGTAATAAAAATCGCTAACGGAAAAACTATTCGCAATGCGAAAAGTTATGCCTTTGCGCGAACAAATTTTGCTTTGTGCGAATTTAATATAGCTTTTGCGAGGCCGGAAACTGTTTAGCGACCACTTCCGACAGTGAAAGACCGTTTGCGAATTTTATAGTTTGCACCAATGCGCAGTCAATGTAATAAAACTTCTTACTGAAAAAGTCGTTATGTTTGCTCCAAAAGATTACGACACCTTCAAGCACTTCTTATGAGTGCGCAATTAAAATTCGCAATGCGCAATTAAAATTCGCAATGCAATAACAGTTTAAGGAACAATATTACATTGCGAGATGTGGATTTTTAGTCTTATTGGTGCGAATTGTTTTGCTCTTTGCGACTTTTATTACATTCCCCTGTATATTCACTACTAGAATATATATACTGTATATATATATATATATATATATATATATATATATATATATATATGCAGAGAGTTGACAATATATTACCTATGCTCCATTACCTATGCACCATGATGCCAAACTGAAGTGGGTCATGTAGGCTCAGCATTAAATTTGTATAAAATGTTTGCTTTTTTTTTAAATATCAAAGCATATCAGGGATGTCATAACAGGAAGCGATGATCATGCATGTTAATAGCAAATTAAATTATTAATGCTGCATTTTCTTCTCCATGCCAGTTTAATTAGTATAATGTTTTAAAATAATCCTCTCAACGTTATCAGGCGCGGCAGCGTCATTGAACCTAGACACGTCCCTATGGCAGGCAGGACTTTAGAAAGGAGATGAAATTGCTTAGCAACACTGGGGCTCTGCCTCGTAGCCTGCCTGTGTAGCTTTAGATAAAGCTCTGAACAATCATATTATGTGCCCTATGTGGGGAGAGGGAGAACACTGAGTCATATATCACAAACACTATTTGTCTGAATCCTACAGCTTAAAGGAGAAGGAAAGTCAATTTACATTGGGGGTGTCAAAAGTC